>NC_089515.1:11752460-11944960 GCF_036850995.1 Saccopteryx leptura | reverse complement strand
CTGGGGAAGGACACAGGTAGGGTCAGGAGTCTTTGGGAGTCTGCATCCAGCCTGATGCTCCTCTCTGAAGCTCCCTCCCCTCCCCTGCACCTGCACTAGATTGCGGACCAACCTATGAGCAGGGGTGAGTAGCTATTGCTTCTGCTCTAAACACCTACTATGTGCCAGCACTTCACAAGCACTGTATCAGTTTGTGCCCTCCGCCTGCCACAGTCAGGTCCTGTTACTGCCCCCTTGCCCACTGCACTCTCCGGCCTCTCTTTCCAGAGCAAACTGATGGGGTGATGGAGAGTGGCTGGTGAGGGAGAGGCTTGTTTCCTTTCCTTCTCAGGTAGCTGATTTGCTCTCTTCTACTGGTCAAAGGGATGGAGCTGGGGTGGGGGGAGGATCACAGTAAAGAGATAGGAACCAACGTAGCCCACCCGCCACAACCTGTGCCCTTTCTGCTGCCTGCCTGATTGTGGTTTTCACCCAGGTCTCAGGGTCTCCGTATTGGTCTCCAGGGTGGAGAGCCATGCCCCTGAGCCCACTCCTTCTCTGAGCATCAGTTTCCTCCTTCCCTCTCTTTCTTTCTCTCTCTCTCTCTCTCTCTCTCTCTCTCTCTCCCCCCCCTTTCCTTTTCCTTCTTTCCTTCCTTCCTTCCTTCCTTCCTTCCTTCCTTCCTTCCTTCCTTCCTTCCTTCCTTTCTTCCTCCCTTCCTTCTTTTCTTCCTTCCTTTCTTCTTTCCCTTCCTTTCCTTCTCTCTCTTCATTTCTCTTTCTCTTTTACTTGTAGGAATTTGTTTCACAAATATCCTCCTTTATGTGAAGTGCCATATGCATGAGGTTAATTATCCACTGTTGTATGGTGTAGGAAAATATGTAAAGCAATCCAAGTGTCTACAGGTAGGGGATCGGTAAAATAAATGCCCTTGAGTAGAATGTTATGCAGCAATTAGAAGATGAGGCATAATTTACATTCTGAAATGGATCTCTAAGATATGTAAGAAGTGCTCCTTGCTAAAAGCAAAAAGAGTGTGTGGAATATCATTAATGTAATAAAAATGCGTAAAATGTGTGTATGATTTGTTTGAAGTTGCTTATAACCTTTCTAGGAGGAGGCACAAGAAACTGGTTGAAGTGGATCCCATAGTTTTGCTTAAATGCCATGGCATGGTTCCCACTTCTCAGCACCTGGTGCTCCCTTCCTGGTGTGGCCCTGTGGTTCTTCAATGCCCAAAGTCCCCTCTGCAATGAGGCTCCCTGAATGGAGCACAAGATTCAGGTGGTTCCCTTCAGTTCTAAGTGGAACATCCCACCACGCTCTGGCCACTGTACTCTGGTAATGCTGTCGGGTTTTCCAGGCCAGCTTCCCCCCCCAGAGAAGGAATCTTGCAGAAGGCGCCACTGGTGGTCCTGCAGCCTGGGCTTGAATGTTCCCAGAGCTGGGAAGCTCACTGCCTCACAAAGTGGCCGTTTGGTCTCTTCTGCAACAGCTCTGAGCATTAGGGTTTTCTTTGCACCTAGCGACAGTCTTGTCTCCCGGACCTCACCTGGTGACAGGGCAGTGGTTCGATGCTTTTCCTCCCCTCATGCCCCTTTCCTCCCATTAGTATGAAAAAAATTCAGACTTACACAACTATAGAAAGAATAGTGTAATCTATACACTCATGATCTTCAACAAGTATAGTATAAATTGAGTTGTGTCCCACCCCCTTTTATATGTTGAAGCCCTGAACCCCAATACCTTGGAATATGGCCTTATTTGGAGATAAGGTAATCAAGTTAAAATGAGATCATTGGGGTGGGCCATAATCCACTGTGACTGGTGTTCTTATCAAAAGAGGAAATTTGGACACAGCCATGCAGAAAGAAGATGGTGTGAAGACATGGAGAGAAGGTGGCTGGCCATCGACAAGCCAAGGAGAGAGCGCTGGAACAGACCCTTCCTTCATGATCCTCCAAAAGAACCATCCCTGCCGACACCTTGATCTCAGACTTCAGGTCTCCAGAACTGTGAGACAATACCTTCCTGCTGTTTAAACCACCAGGATGTGATATATTATTACAGCAGCCATGGCAAGCTAATACACATTATTTTAGGAACTAAAGCTTGTTCCAGCTGTCTTTCCCATGCATGCCCTGTTCCATCACTAATGTGAAGCAAATCGCAGACGTTGTATCTTTTCACTAGTAACAAATTTGGGTAGTATCTCTAACTGGATTCCTCTGTAAAAGGCAAAAGATTTATATGATCTGAAGAGAAACCAGAGTATCAAACAAGATTCTTTTGAAAAGCTTAACCACACTATCACGATTCCATAATAATTCTATTCTCCATGAGGTGATGGCGGGCCCATATGTGAACACAGGTGTCCTCCTCCCATCAAAGAGTTTCCTCTCTAAGAAGGTCTCTGTGTATGTGTGTTGGGGAGTCATGTGGATGCCTCCCTCTTCCTTCGTGTGAACCACGGGTCTCGATGTTGCCAGACTGGCCAGACTGCAGACATTAGCAGGGCTTGCGGTTTCAAGAGGGGTGTTTTACTCTCCCACCTGGGGACCCGTGGTCATGTGCCTGTCCCCCTTGTGTACCTGTTCCTCCAGCCCCTACTTCCGCAGCTGTGTCAGCATGGAATACCCATGGCACCAGGCTCTGGCAGGGGCTACCAGGGTAGCAGAGGCAGGACCTGGGCAGAGCCACTGTCCCACTCCAGAGTCGCCTCCTTGCAAGGGCAGCTGAGGAAGGACCCACCAGGAGGGTCAGCCCAGGAGAGTCCTCCCAGGTGCTCTCTGAACACCTCTAGAGGCGCCTTTCTGAGTCTCCTGATACCAGGTTGCTTCCAGGGAGCAGCTGGCCCGGGGCTACCTTCCTTGATCCCGGTCTGCAAGGGTCTGGGCCCTGAAAACCACAACCATGGGGCCAGAGCCCCTCTGCGCAGAGCTGAGCATGCCTCCCGTCTCCCCTGCCTGTGGCTGCATCGTTAAGTAGTGTCCCTGGCAAGTAATTACACCCACGGCAGCTCAGTTGCACCCTAAGCAAATTAGGTGGTGATCCGAAGGTGTAATTAAGCAACAGTGAGTGCAATTTAGTAATTGCAAGTGCCTTTCCTCCCTGGTGCAGCAACTCGGGGCCAAAACAGACCTGTCAGAGGCCTGCTTGGTCCCCCCACCCTCCCTGTTCTAAGTCCAGGCAAAGGGGTCCTCACAGCCAACTTCTGTTTGATTTCTAAATATTGGGGAAGAATCTGTGTCTGTGTCAGGGTGCTAAACATAATTAGCATTCTTTAAGAACAAAATACACAATAGGCCTGCTATTGTTTCCGTAATTATATGTCTTCTGATATGAAACAACCCCTTGGTGTTGGTGATGTGTTGATTAATTATCCCAAACAGTTCCTTTTGAAAGTTGGGAAATGTTTCTCTTGACCTCCTTCTCCATTTCAAGGAGCCAACCTCTCGAGTTTCCTCAAGAGCGTGGTTGTTACCTGTGCCGGAGAGGTGGAGGGAAATGGATAGGTCTGGGCGAAGGTGGGGCGGGCCAGCCTGGGGGCTGTTGGGGGCAGCTCCTCCGTGCGCCCCCCCCCCCCCGGGGCCTGGTGGGGAGGGACGCGTGCAGGCCAGGATGGCACCGCTGTGGCGTGTGCCTGGGCTGTCTGGATCCTGCACTCAGGATGGCAGGATGGCCCGGTGACTCGCTGAGCAGTCTCTCCCCCGGTCGCCTCCCTGGGCCCCCCTCACTCTCTTCCACCCTCACTTGTGTTTCGAGCCCTCCAGCAGCTGCCGAGAAGTGTGCCATGTCTGGCAGCAAGGGGCCCAGGGCCTGGCCCGAGAGGGTCCACAGGGCTGCGGCCAGGAGAAGGCCCGGAATTGTCCAGTTTGTGTGTGGATGACACTGGGGGTGTGAGAGAGAGAGAGTGTGTGTATATGTACATAAATGTGTGTGCATTGTTTTATTTATATGGGTGTGTGTGAATGAGTGTGTGTATAAGGATGTGTATGGATGGGTATGTGAGTATGTGGGAGCGTGTTGATGAGTGTGTGTATGGCTATTCATGGGTGTGTGTATGTGTATAAGGATGGATGAGTATGGGTGTGTGAATGTGTATAGGTGTGTATGTGGGGGGTGTTTTTGGGAAAATGACACAAGAGTGGGGAGTTTTTCTGCTGGGTTTCCTTTTAACTCCCTGGCCTTAGTCTTTGCTTGCAAGGAACTAAAATGCCTCCTTCTGTCCCATTACTGTCCCATCACAGCTTTCTTGCATTTTAGGGCCATCTCCAGGTTCTCCATGTCCAGGAAGTCTACCTAGATTGCTCAGCCAGCCCTCTGGGGCCTCTTTCCATAGCCTGCCATAATTTCCTTGTCCTGTTGCCCAAATAGTTACCTTTCTCTAAGCAGGTAAATCCAGTCTCTCCAATGGGCCATAAGAACGCACGTGGGAGTGACCCATCCCAGCCACTCCTCGGTGCCCAGTTCTGGCCAGAGCTGCTCAGTCGTGCCTCCCCTCCCCTCCCCCTCTCGCCTCCCTGCTCCCTCTCTTAGCCCGACCTTTTTGTGTCTCTCCTTCCCTGTCACTTTGGCCCGTCTCTGTCTGTCTGTCTTTCCTCCTTCATTACAAAAAATTTTTAAGGTGGCCCACAGGGAATATAATCAACTCAATGATATATGTGAAATATAAACAAATCGTAATATAAAAATAAAACAGTAAAAAATCAATACAAGTGAAACCATAAATTAAAAGAGTGAAGATGGCTGGGAAGGGGTTGACTTAGAATGTGGATATGTCAGATCCTGTTATGGTTTCTGTGAGCAGGGGTGGTTTGTGCACGTGTGTTGTGCAGGGCTCTGGGCTTCATGTACATGAGCTCATTTCTCAGCAGTAAGCCCCGTGGAGGGGACTCTCATACTCACACTTCATAGATGAGCACACTGAGCTCAGAGAGGTGCAGAGTCTTGCCCAAGAGCACACAGCCAGTACATGACAAAGCTGGGGTTTGGCCTCGGAATAGCCCACCTGCAGTCTGTCCCAAGAAGTGACAGGCTCAGCCTAGAGAGGAGGGAGGAGGAGCTCAGGGAGGTTGCAGCAGTCAAGGGAGGCTTTTGGGGAGCAGGATGCTGGGAAGAATGGAGAGATGGAGAGGGAAGTAGCGGGAGGGTCACCGTGACTGACCCAGTAATGTCACATGGTAGGTGAGCAGTGATGGGGGCACAGCAGAGGGCA
The DNA here is from genome assembly GCF_036850995.1 of Saccopteryx leptura. Taxonomy (NCBI): domain Eukaryota; kingdom Metazoa; phylum Chordata; class Mammalia; order Chiroptera; family Emballonuridae; genus Saccopteryx; species Saccopteryx leptura. The sequence continues at coordinate 11,939,763 of NC_089515.1, read as the reverse complement.
GGGGGCAAGGCCAGGCAGTAGGTCTAGGCTCTCAGAAGGAGGGCGGGGGAGAGCAAGCAGGCCCAGCCCCAGGGTCCTCAGAGGTGAGATCCCACGGGGCAGGGAGGCCCAGGCAACCCTGACTGCAGGAAGCAGAGTCCCTCGGCCATGCCCACCCCTCCACAGCAGGGGAGGCCCAGGCCACCCTGACTGCAGGAAGCAGAGTCCCTCAGCCATGCCCACCCCTCCACAGCAGGGAGGCCCCTCCCAGGAGAGGAAAAGCAGCCTTGTCTTGGGGCACACCTGGCTGCTCCCCCACCCCGAGCTGGGCGTTGGGTTTCAGAAGCACTCGATAACATGCCCTGGGCAGTTCCCTGGGGAGAGGGCTGTGTACCCCTCTCTGCCCGTATCCAGTCCCTTTTACTGGCTGCTCACCAAAAAACTACTTACTCTCCTGAAAGCGAGCAAGTACACAGGACACCTGTGCGGTGTCGGGGGCATGGGACAAACACTGCTGAATCAAGTGACTGGGCCGAGCTGAGGAGCTGAGGATGGCGGGACAGCAGGGGTGAGGAGTGTGTGTGGGGGGCGCATCCAGGAAAGAAAAGCAAAAGTGTCCTGTCTCAAGGGGTGAGCGGAAAGGCGAAGTCTACAAGGTAGGGACAGGACCCTTTACTCCCCCGTCTGGTGGCTTTAAAAGCCTTGACTGAGATGGACGACTTGGGCCAGGGGAGAGGCGGCTAGGAGACATACTATAGATGCTCTTGGCTCGGAGAGAAAGGGCTCCCCTGGTGATTAAGTTATGGTCAGCCTTATTGAAGCCTCACTCACGCCCGCCGCACAGACCTCTGAAGAACCCAGTTTATCTAGCGTGAGAAATCCAGTTTCTTCCCCTGCTCCCGAGTGCATGCATGTCCGCCTAAAGCAGGGGTCGGCAACCTATGGCTCTTGAGCCAGATGTGGCTCTTTTGATGGCTGCATCTGGCTTGCAGACAAATCTTTAATAAAAAAATAATAACATTAAAAATATAAAACATTCTCATGTATTACAATCCATTCATTTCCTACCACTCATGTTCATGGTTGCGGGTGGCTGGAGCCAATCTCAGCTGTCCTCCGGGACAACACCAAATTTTTATTGGATAATGCGTAATGTACATGGGTTGTTGTATGGCTCTCACGGAATTACTTTTTAAAATATGTGGCGTTCATGGTTCTCTCAGCCAAAAAGGTTCCCGACCCCTGGCCTAAAGTGATCATTCACTTGGCAGCCGTGTGACTTAGGCAAGTTTTGTGGCCTCTGCTTCTTCATTCTTAAATGCAGGCAACAATCAGACTTACACTAGGAACTCATCATGTGAATTAAATGAGCCTCGCATGCAGCGAGAGCTCAATAAATATATACTAACCACTGTAATAAAAATGCTCGCAGCTTGGGGAGCACACGGCTGCCATTGAGTTCTCTAGAGTTCAGCTTTCTCTTGACTGCTCCCTGCTATCAGAAACGGTGCACTGATGCGGAGGGATAAACCCTGGGCTGGAGCCAGGAGACCCTGATTCCAGCTCCAGCCCCTTCTCGGATGGCTGTGTGACTTGGTAAGCCCCTTTCCCTCTCTGGGCTTGTTTTCTCATCTGGGCAGGGAAGGAATTGGACCTGAGGTAGTGTTCAGCCTGATAGGTCTGTGATGTTCCTTAACCCTCAGAAGTTGGCCTAGCATGAGGGATCCAAAGCTCTAGGAATAATTTCAATGGGAAAGGGGATTGCAAAACTCTTTTTTCTTAGCATAACTCCTCTGGACCTTTGATGAGTCTCTGCCTACCAAGCATGCTCTGTTTAGAGTTGGGTGGAGATGACTCATTACCATGTCCTGAACAAGCTTAACCTGTGTACACACATACAGACCACACTCCCAGGGAGCACGGAGACATGAGTTCATGCGCACGCGCACACACACACACACACGCATAACACACAGATACACACAGAGCTGCTCCCATGGTCCCTATAGATACCACACCCCTGCCCCGACCCAGGTGCGGTGTGGTTGGGGGTTTCAGAGCACCTGGACCCTGGATGTAGCATTGCCAGTCACAGCAAATAAAAATACAGGATGCCCAGGTAAGTCAGAAGTAGAGCTCTACTGGCTGAAGTTTTGTAATTTCTTGACGAAAGTTGAATATTGGGCATTCAGGACATCCGCCAGACCATACAGGATGCAAGACATATTCAGCAAATATAGGACAAGGCTTCTGTATACAGGATGCTGGCAACCCTATCCCAGAGGCTCCCGAGTCGGAGAGGAATTGGACCGAAGCTACGGAAAAGTTCCTGGCTTGGAAACGAGCGGTTCATCTGAAGTGCTCTCAGGTCAGGGTTTAGGGAAGAAAGGAAGAAAAGAGAGGGAAAGGTCCAGGGCAGGCCTTGGGGCTTTGCTGAGGGAAGGGCATGGCTGATTCCCCTTCCTCCCTCACTGACCGATACCCAGCGCCCTGCCCACCATCCCACTGGCCTGTTGTTCGGAGCGGCTGCCACGGTGCTGCTGCTCTTCCATGGGGGCACTGACTTAGGGAAATACCACTTGCTGGGGAGAAGGAGGAGTGGGGAAGACCCACTTCAGACCCCATCCCAACCCCTATTGGTGCCCAAGCCAGGAACAGCCCTCTTCTTAAGTCTTTGCTCATCAACCCTCTGAGTGGCCGGGACCCTCCGCACTTCTGCAGACGAGCAGATTGAAGCCAAGGAAGATGTTGCCAGGCCTCCAGGATGTTTGTAGTGGAAATAGAAAGAGGCCACCAGTCCCCAACTGAGGCCAAGCTGGACTGGGCTCTCCTGGCTTGTGAGGCTTCGGCCTGCCTAGAACGCATGGGAGCTGCAGTTAGGGGGCTCCCCTGTGTGCAGGGGACCATCCACACTCTTGGCAAAGTGGAGGCTTGAGGAGGAAGCGATAGCCGACCTATCTCTCTCCGTCCCCTTCTCCTCCCAGATCACAACAGAGAGGGGAAGCCCTCATCACAGGCACCTCAGAGGTATGATCTGTCTCTAATGTCAACCCAGGGACTAGTGACCGACATGACTTTGGGACCTGCAGGCTTGGGTGCCAATTCCTGCATTGTCTCTTCCCTTGGGCAAGTCATGGCTCTCTTCTTCATCTGTAACGTGGGAACAATGGCCACTCGTTTGTTGTGGGATTGAGTTAATACAGCTAGAACACTTTGTCCAGTGCACAGCACATAAAAGGGGGCTGGGAGGTCATTCTTATTGCTTTATTAATGCTTATCAGAGTGGTGCTGTAACCACAGTTTTTCATGCACATTCATAGGGCATATTCAATAAACCAGGCAGTATGCTAGGGTTTGAGGGGGTCTTTGGGGCAAGCATCGAGTGCTTATTTTTCCCTAAATGCTTCTGACAGTCTGGGTGAGGATTTAAACAAGCCACATACAACAAAATTAATGAGCAAGGCAAGTTGGTGGTACATGGAAGCCAAATGGCTTGGTCTTAAAGAAAGTGTGGGATGATTTTAAAGGAGAAGGGTATGGTGGTCAGAGAAGGCTTCCTGGAGGAGGTGAAGTTCAGGCTTTGGTCTTGGCTTCCTCCTGGTCCAGGGTGTCCTGTTCAACACCCTGTGCTTGATGGCAGGCCTCATAGAAGCGTGTTCTCGGAGAGTGACCCTGGCTGTGTGCTCAGAGGCTGGACAGAGGCTCTTGGGTTGGAGAAGAAATGACCGTCACGGCCGGAGTTTGGAAGAGCTGTGGAAACCTCAGATCTTCATCTGCTCTAGACCTCCTCGGCCCAGCAGAGAGGAGACAGGTGTGACCCTGGGGTTTGCTATCCTGTGGCCCTGGCTGGAAGGCTGCTCTGCTGAGAAGCGGAGAGCTGGTCCCTTTCTGCTCGCAGTGGCTGTAGCTGCCCACTGTGGGCCTGGTCCTTCTGCACAGGAACAGAGAAGACCCTTTCATTGCAGGGATTCCATCTGGTTTTTATTCTCACGTGTAGCAGTGACAAATGTTACTGAAAAACACACACAGACACACGCGCGTGCGTGCACACACACACACACACAGAAAAATGCAAGAGAAACATACCTTCTCTCCAAACGAATGTTTTGTTGCTCCGGGTCTGTGCTGCTGACTGATGGAACTTGACGTTCCGGGCTCATTAGCACTGTAGTCCCGTACAGGGAGCAGCCTGCATCGGGGAGGTCACCCAGGGACTTTGACTTCAGCATCAGTGAGACATTCGGCTCCCAGAGAGAAGCTGTCGGGCAGAGCTGACTCCCCTCCCAGCCATCCCCTTCTGCTCAGCGGAGGCCAGCTGGGCTTTGCTTCCCCTTCTCCAAGAAGGAGGTCCCTCCTGGGTCCTGGAAGCCAGCCACGGGCCACTCTTCCCCCTCCCTTCTCCCAGGTCAAGACTCTGGATTGTCAGAGTTGGAAGAGATCTCAGCCAGTCCTGTTCCAACATGTGGGGAAACTGAGGCCCGGGGACTGGAGGGGTTTGCTCGAAGTCACCTAGCATGTCAGCCAAAGAGCTGTGACATAAGAGAGCGTGGGCTCTGAGGGCAGAAAGACGAGGCCGCGAGCCTCGCCCTGCCCCTCACTGGCTGCATGACCCTGGACAGCTAACGCCCTGTCTCCTGACTGCAGAAGGGCACGAGAGAACAGACCGAAGGGCCTTGGCACAGCGCTGTGCCTGGCACAGACGGACGGCCCCACCGTAGTTATTGCTATCCTTCTTCTCATCACTGAGCCCAGACCTCCTGATTTGCAGGGTGGCCCGTTCATTTACAGTGAGCCCACTTCTCCGCCTTGGTAAGTCTCCCAGTAGGAAAGTCAAACACAACAGCTCTGCTCCGGTTTTCTCTGGTGGCCTGGAGCTAAATGGCAGGGGCCTCTGGAGAACAGGCCACAGAGAGGCAGGGGGCAGTGCTCCCTGGGGCAGCAGCGCAACACTGTTGTCATCATGCAAAATAGATGGGCTCCAGAACACCCCTACTGAATGAATGAATGAATGAATGAATGGTGGAATGCTCGCCTGGCCTGCTGCTTTCCCCAGTCCTGGGCCCCTAGGGCAGAAAGAGCATTTTGGAGCCAGCTGGCCTGTTGCTTCATCGACAAGAGAGGGAAGCTGCTACTGAGCCTCATCCCACCCCCACCTGCACAGACACGCAGCTCCTTCCAGCGTGTTCCTCACAAACCCAGAAATAGGCAGTTACTCCTCCCATCGCGTAGGTGAGGAAACGGAGGCCCCAAGAAGGTAAGTGGTTCGCCCAAGCGATAGGCAGCAGAGCCAGGGCCTTAGGCCACGCCCCCAGGCTCCCAGGCCAGTCCTCACGTGGCCACGGCGCTTCCTGTTCAGCAGGCTGACCATAGCGTGGATGAAATTAAACAAGTCAGCAGTTTCTCAGTCTTGCACCTGCCCTGGGGGATCAGTTGCGTTTTCCTCCTTCAAGGCAGAAGCAATGCTTCAGGTTGAGAGTGGGTTGGGTTTCCACTCCATGGATCTGGATCAGGCTTTAAGCCCACCTTCAGGAGACAGGGGAGGGTCCCCAACCACAAGGATGCGCGCTGTGGGCAAGGGGCTGCTGTCCTAGGCTGGGGGTCCTGTTTAGGTTGGCTTCCAGGTAAGATGTGTGTAGTCCCCCCTCCCCCCCCCCCCAGCACCTCTCACATGAGACTGGACAAATAGCCCCGGTGTCCTGGTGATTAGGATTTAATGAGTTGACTACAGAGAGTTCAGTGGGCTGGGGCCATTCTTCCAGGCTTAGCAAATGCACCTTCACCCCTTGGTTGGGGGCAATGGTCTCTGAGTTTTGTGCTTTGGGCCAACCTGCTCCTTATGTATCTATTTGGAAAAGCAAGCCCCCATCCTCTCCCTCAGAGCATTTTATCAGTTTATTTTGGATTAGGAGTTTTAACAGTTTGCAGTGCAAATATATAAGCCTTTACGGGGTGAGAGTAAATGAAGTTGGCCAGGATGCGTGCACAGGGGAGAAAGGAGGAAATCCCAAGCTGAGTTAGGAAAAGGATCTGATTACATTAGTGACAGCAGGCTGCATCTCCCAGGACTGGAACACCCCCGTGCTTTACAAAACACTTTGCCCACATAAATCTGCTGAAACCACACAACCACACTAAGAAGCTGGGGTGGTTTGTTTGCCTTTGTCTTGATTTTACAGGTGGTGAAAGTGAAGCTCAGAGAGGTGCCGACACTTGCTCAAGATCACACAACAGAGAACAGGCAGGGCGGGGATCCAGTGTCTTTCTGACACTCCAGTATTTCCCCTGAAGTCTTGTTTTCCATTCTGGAGTTAAATCTCAGTGGCGGAGCCATAGTGAGTTCTGCCAAAGTTCTGGCTGGGTCCACGGGGCCCCCTTTACCCTCCTTGTGTGGCCCCTCGCCAGCTTCCTTCCCTGTGCTTTGCTTCCAATGGCTCTTGCCTGCCACCTTCCTCAGGAGGCTACCTTCCGGCTACAGGAGCCATTTGCCCAGGGAGAGGGCTGAGCGTGCCTGAGAGTTACCGTATTTCCCCATGTATAAGACACACCCTTTTTCAAAAAATTTGGGGTCTAAAAACAGGGTGCGTCTTATACAGTGGTTGTGGCATTTTAAATGTCATAGATGGAACTGAGGACGAGGCAATATAAAAAGACAGAGATTTGTCATCAGGCACAGATGAGGACAAGCTAACAGATGGGAGTTTTGACAGTGATGAGGAGTTGTATAAATTTTATGATGAACAAAATTTGAGTTCAATAACTTTATGTAAGACTTTTTTTTTTCTTTTCAAATTTCGGGTCCCAAAATTAATGTGCATCTTATACATGGGAGCATCTTATACATGGGGAAATATGGTAACTAGAGTGGTCCACAGCCAATGACAGGACCCCAGTTGGAGCTCAAAAGCCCAGTCCCCTTCCTGGAGGCAGGACAAACTCAAGTGCTCCAGGTAGGATCAAGCTGATGCTGGCACTTCACCTGGGATGGCACCCCATTCTGCTTTAACCACTCCCTCCCTCTAGTCTGTTGTGGAAGCACTTCCTTAATAAATCACTGGTAAATATATTTTCATTTTAAGGTCTGCTTCTGAACCTGGCCTAGGAGAGGTCCTTGTGAAAAGAGACAGGGCCTTTCTTTTTTTTTTAAAGGGTCTGGACATGTAGTGTTTGCCATTTTCCGTGGTGTAAATATTTCCACCATGGCCCATTCATGTTACTAATGTGACGTCACTGAAGTCAGAGTCGGGAGAGGTCCAACTGGCTTTGGGAGGCCAGTGTGAGCTGCAGGTAAGACCACTGCAAGCAACTTAACTCTTATGTGTCTGACATCTCTACTGTCAGGCCTGGATTCTAAGGGCCAGAGCTTGACTTTTATGGTATCCAAGAAGAGAAATGATTTCCAGGGTCCATTTGGCCATGGCCCAGTCAGCGTCATGCTGACAAGTTGAGGCCTTGGATGTCATTGTGAAAGTCACCTGTCCCCACAGAGTGGAGATCTTCCACCCCCTGCCCTGGGACATCACATTGCTTACCCTCCTTCCTCTGTGTCTGACACTTCCTGGTCTAGGGTCTGTGCAGTGGCTATTCCTTCTCTGAAGTCACAATAACCCCCCAGTCATGGAGGGCATTTTACAGTTTGTAGAGCACTTTTCTCACTCTCTTCTCCTTTACACCTCCCAACGATCCCACAAGGCCCCCTGTGGGGTTGGGATTCCCAGCACTTTGCAGATACTAATCCAAGGCTGTGGGAAGTTTACAGACCCGCCCCAGGCCACACCCACCAATACAGGGTGGCGGAGTCCCGTGGGCTCAACAGCCCCATCGAGGATACTTTTGTCCATTTTGGGCAGATTGAGCATCAGGAATATTCCAATGTGCATCATAAATTAAAAGCTGGGTTAGAAACCACATGCCTGGATGTATCCTTTTAATTAAGAAAAATTAACCTTAATATTCCTTAACATCCAAAAGTTTTTAAAGCATTCCCCTTTTGGCTTTTAGATATAGGTGAAAACCAGGAGATTTGGGGGAAAGAGGGGACATGACCCTGTTCACAGGTGACTCAGTCCTTCCCTGGCTGTTCATTCTCTCTGCTCAGCCTCCCCTTCCTAACCCAACACCTTGACAGCCCAGGTGACTACGGAGAGGTAGGCAGAGGTAATATTTCAGTCTGAGGTGTTTCAGGTCAACAGCTTCTTTACTCCAGATGACAAAGGTATTTATTACAGGAAATCGCTGGCAAGGATGAGCTCTGCTTCTCAAAGAGACAGCAATAAAGGCAGGCCTTTGCCCGGAGCGGTAGACTTCCGAGGCTGATCTGCAAGCATCCGACTGAGGCGGCATTAACATTCCTTTGGGAGCTGGAATCTGCCCCCCCACACTACAAGGATGTTGGGAACAGTACAGATCTGGGGTTGGACCAGGAGCTTGGTACCTGTGACTTCACTTTTCATGGGCTGTCCTCTCAACTTCAAGATGGAACAGCTGTAGTGGTTTTCAGGAAAGATAAACCTCTATCGGCCGGACACACCAGCCCACCTGCACCCCCATACCCACTCTTTGAGACGTCTCATGGTGGTTTTCCCCCACTGCAGTGTTAAAATATGAGTCACCTGGTGAGGGTTTCCAAAGCTTTCCCGCTGGGGCATTTGTTATAAATACTGATTTCAAAGTCCCCTTCCAGTCTGATTCAGTAGGTAGGGAAGAGGTTGGTGTTAAGGAGCTATCATTTTAACAAGACCACAGGTAATTCTTATGATTGGGTCAATTCGGTAGGTGTGGCTCAGTGTTTCTCCACCTATAGCAGGTGTCTGAATCAACTGGAGGTCACAGCCCACACATGGCACTATTTTAGGTCCCTAAGTGTGGTCTCCCCAAAGCGGGCTGTAATCCCATGGTGCTCAGCCAGAGGTGAGGAAACGGCCAGGCACACAGGCGTGTGACCTGGACACTTGGTGGAATGCTCTGTGGTTGTCACCCTGACATTCTTTGAATCAGGTACCTTGCATTTTCATTTTGCATATAGCCCTAGAAATGATGTTGATTCTGGCTCGGGGCACTTTGGTCTGAAACACTCGTATGTCTTCCACAGGGCCCAGCATGATATATGTTCAGCCCGAACCATGCTGTATGTGAAATTGTCAAATAAACAGCAACAGGCCTGAGCGGTGCATGGTCGGCGTGAGGGTGGCGTGGGCAGTGGGGGAGGTGCACGTGGGTTGCATAGGAAGAGACCTAGTGTCCAGGGTTCTGCCCAAAGGCAAGAAAAATCCACTTTTAATGGGAAGTTGCTCTTCTTAACTAAAGGAAAGGGAGAAATTTCTCTACTCATTCACACAACAGAGACCAACCCAGAAACAAATACACAGCCCCAGACATCTGGCCGTAAAACCTTGGAAACAGAGAGAAGCCGTCCCCCTGGGTAATAAGTATTAGGAGCAGGTATTTCACTAAAAGGATTGGTGGGATGTAGCGCTCCTTCAGCAAAGCAATTGACAGAGAACTGGCACTTACAGTGATTCAGAACCAGTAAGTCCCCGGGGTCCCATGTACCAGGTGACCAACCATCTGTACAGTCAGGAGCTGGCCAGGAAAACGGAAACCACGTCCTGTAATTATAACGGAGAGAATGTAATACGGGGAATTTGTCACACGGTGATATGGAGGAGCCCGGAAGGCAGAGGTCAGTGAAGTCACTCAGTGATGAGGGCTGGAAGCCAGCTTCCATCTGAAGATGGAGATGTGATAAGGTGCCAAGGAACTGTAAAACTTAGCATTAGCAACGCCATTTTACAGAGGAAAAGTCCGACCTCTTACCCCTCCTTTCTGTGGAGAAAGGAAAGAGAAGAACGCAGGAGCTTCCTGGCTTGCGAGGGCAACTGGATCAAGATAAGTCATAATTTAACTACAGAGCAAGGAAGACGGAATTTATCTGAGAATCCCTTCACTTCTCTTTTCTTAAAAGCCTGTAGAAAAGAATGTTTATGTACCTTAATTAAGAATTCCTACACTCTGTGTCATCCTCCCATCCTAAAGTCATGAGAGTAACGTATACCTCCAAAGGAATCACAAGCCCCTCCTTACCTACCCCAACCGGTATGTGATTTGGTCTAGAAAATCAGCCACAGAATGGTAGGGACTGGCTACATGATTTGGGCTTGTGCCCTGTGTAGCTAGCCGGCTAATTAAGAAACTCCTCAAAAATTCATTTGGACTTGCTGTCTCTATGTAACCCTCGGACTAAGGTACAGTACTTTACAACAGAGAAACAAAGGGAAGAGGCGGTGTTACTGGAGCCCCATGGGATCTGGAGCCAGGAAGGTCTGTCCAGTGAAAGCTGGAGGTCTGCTGGAGGAGGACCCAGCCCCCTGCAGAGGGCAGGAGGAGAAAAAGACCCTGGCTTTTCAGTCTCTCACCAGGACCTGCCACTGGCTGACCAGAGTCTGGGAAATGCAGCCTGTTGGGTCATCTTCTGAGACGTGTCTGTTCAGATCTTTTGTCTGTATTCCCCCCGACCCCCAATGGGATGTATGCCTTCTAATTATATTGTGAAAGTTCTTTATAGATGCATGTTCTTTGTGAGACCTATGTATTGTGACTCTTACAGTCTGTGGCTTGCCTGTTGTTTTTCTTAATAGTGTCTTTTGAAGAGCAGAAGTTTCAAATTTGACAAAATTCTATCTTCTAGAAATTTTATAATTTAGGTTTTATGTCCAGGACTGTGATTCATTTTAAGCTTATATTTTTTGTTCATAGTACCCCCCCACCCCCAATATGGATATCTACTTATTTCAGCACCATTTGTTAAAAAGAACATTCTTTCCCCCATAGAATTAACTTGGCGCCTTTGTGAAAGTCAGTTGACCATTATGTGTAGCTCTATTTCTGGAATCCATGTGTCTATTCTTACTCTACTACCACACTGTCTTAATTATTGTAGTTTTCTATAATTTTATAAAAAGTTTTGAAATCAAGTAGTGCAATTTCTCCAACTTTATTCTCCATGTTCAAAATTCTTTTGACTATTTTAAGTTCTTTGCATTTCCATATAAATTTAATCACCAGCACATCAATTTCTAAAAAAAATATGCCTGTTGGGAGTTTTATTGACATTGCATTAAATCTACAGATTATTTAGGGATGAATTAACACTGTAATGATAGTGAGTCTTTCAACCTGTCAACATAGTACATTTCTCAATTTATTTCATTCCTTTCAGCAATGTTTTGTAGGTTTTAGTGTAGAGGTCTTACTTACACTATTGAAACTTTTATTCTTAACTATTCTATGATTTTTTTTGCAGCTTTTATAAATTAAATTATTTTAAATTTAATTTTCTGTTTCCTTTTAATATAATTGATTTTTGTATATTTGTATCTTGACTCTGATAAATAATTGATTAGTTTTTATAGTTGTTTCATTGATTTATTAAGATTTGCTACTGACCCTGGCCGGTTGGCTTAGCGGTAGAGCATCAGCCCAGCGTGTGCAAGTCCCAGGTTCGATTCCTGGCCAGGGCACACAAGAGAAGCGCCCATCTGCTTCTCCACCCCTCCCCCTCTCCTTCCTCTCTATTTCTCTCTTCGCCTCCCACAGCCAAGGCTCCATTGGAGCAAAGTTGGCCCAGGCACTGAGGATGGCTCCATGCCCTCCACCTCAGGTGCTAGAATGGCTCTGGCTGCAACAAAGCAATGCCCCAGATGGGCAGAGCATTGTCCCCTGGTGGGCCTGTTGGATGGATTCTGGTTGGGTGCATATGGGATTCTGTCTGATTGCTCTCCTGCTTCTAACTTCAGAAAAATACAAAAAAAAGAGAGAAGATTTTCTAGCCTAAGCAACAATGTTATCTGCAAATAGATACCATTTACTTCCTTTCTTAATTTAAGCCTTTATTTCTTTTTATTATTATTCAGTTTGAAATATTTTTTTACTTCTTTTTATTTCTTTTTAATCCACAGATTATTTAGAAATGTATTGTTTAAGTTCAAATATTTGGAAAAATTTCAGGTATCTTTTTGGTTCCTAATTTAACTCTGAGAACATACTCTATATAATTTTCAATCCTTTTACATTTTTTTAAAGACATGTTTTATGACCTTGTATTTGTTCTATCTTAGTGAGTATTCCATGAACACTTGAAAAGAATGTGAATTTCTGCTGTTATTAGGTGTAGTGTTATATAAATATCAATTAACTCTAGTGGGCTAATAATGTTCTTCAGATATTCTGTATAATTACTGATTCTATTTGTCCTATTAATTAATGAGAGAGGAGTGTTGATTATCTATTTCTCCTTTCAGTTCTATTAGCTTATGCCTCCCGCAATTTGAAGCTGTTATTAGGTGTATACACATGTAGTATTGTTACATCTTCTTGATGAATTGGCCCCTTTATCATTATGAAATGTTCCTTTTCATATGCAACAGCATTTCTTGCCTGAAGTCCAGTTTGTCTGATGTTAATATTGCCAGTCAAGCTTTCATATGGTTATTACTGTCATGCTATACCTTTCCCCATGTTTTTACTTTTATCCTCTCTGTGTCTCTATATTTAAAGTGTGTTTCTTGGACAGAATATAGTTGACGTTTTTACTTAGTTTGACAGTGTCTATTCTTGAATTGGTGTGGTTTTTCCATTACATTCAATGCAATAATGACATGGTTGAACTTAAGTCTACCATCTTACTCTTGTTTTTTCTTTGTCTCATTTTTGGTTCCTTATTCTTGATTTTCCTCAGATTAGTTGAGTGATTTTTAATAATTTGTTGTCTTGTCTATTGGCTTATCAGCTATACCTCTTTCTTTTCTTTTTCTGTTTTCTTCCTCCTCCTAATGCTTGCTCAAGGGTTTATAATATGCATCTTTAACTTTATCAGAATCTACTTTGAAACACTATTATATCATTTCATATAGTGTATTAATCTTATAACTATATACTTCTATTTTAACTTCTGTCTTTTGTGCTATATTGTCATATGTTCTACTTGTACATATGTTATAAACCCTACAATATGCTCTCATTCTTTTCTTTTAGTAAATTACCTTTTAAAAATTAAAAACGAGCAAAATATTTATATTATATATTGATCTACGTATTTCCCATTTTGGGACTCTTCGTTACTTTCTGTAGATAGATCTGGGTTTATATCTGGTATCAATTATTCAGATGGAAGAAATTTTACTTTATTATTTCATGGTAGTGAAGTTTTTCTGCCTATATATATATTTTTTCTGAAGCTGGAAACGGGGAGAGACATTCAGACAGACTCCTGCATGTGCCCGACCAGGATCCACCCGGCACGCCCACCAGGGGCGGGAGGCTCTGCCCACCAGGGGGTGATGCTCTGCCCCTCAGGGGCGTTGCTCTGCTGCGACCAGAGCCACTCTAGCGCCTGGGGCAGAGGCCAAGGAGCCATCCCTAGCGCCCGGGCCATCTTTGCTCCAATGGAGCCCTGGCTGCGGGAGGGGAAGAGAGAGACAGAGAGGAAGGAGGGGGGGTGGTGGAGAAGCAAATGGGTGCTTCTCCTATGTGCCCTGGCCGGGAATCAAACCCGGGTCCCCCGCACGCCAGGCCGACGCTCTACCGCTGAGCCAACCGGCCAGGGCCTGCCTATACATTTTTATAGCCTTCTTAATTTTTGGGGAGTAGAGATAGGAAAATATCTTTATTTTGTTTTCTATTTTAAAGATGATTTTTGCTATATATAAATTTTTGTTTATCTATCATCTGTTTATATCTACTCATCTATTTATCATCTATCTATTTTACTTTCAGTACTTAAAATCTGTTATCCTATTATCTACTACATTGCATTTTTCTTATAACGGGTCAGCAGTCCTTCTTACTTTGTTCCTCTGTAAGTTTTGTTTCTCTGCTTTAAAATTTTCTCTTTATTTACTTATTCCCAGCAATTTAGTTACACTGTGGTTTTGCTTGGTGTTCCTTCTGCTCAGAATTTATTGAGATTCTTGGATCTGTGAAGTTAACGTTTCATCAAACCTAGAAATATTTTAGCCATTTTCTCTTTGCATATTCTCCACCCTCCCAAATTCTAGAATTCCAATTATATGTGTGTTGGACTGCTTAATATCATTTTTCAGGTCACCTGGGGCCCTGTTACTCTTTTTTCAGACTTTTCTTCTTTTTGTGCATCAGAATAGAGAGTTTTTGTTGCCCTGTTTTCAAGATTACTTATCTTGTCTTCTGCTGTGTCTAATTTGCTGTCAAGTTTATTGTGTGAGTGAGCTTTGTATTTCATATATTTTTCAGTTTAAAAGTTTTATTTGGTTCTTTTTATATTTTCTGTTTTCCTCCAAATTATAAGCATGTTTTTATTTAAATCCTGAAACTATTTATAGTAGTCATTTTAAAGTTTTTGTCTATTCATACTATCATCTAGATAATTTTGGGGTCTATTTCTCCTGGCTTAGTTTTCTCCTAGTTATTGCTCAGATTTCCTCACTTCTTTGCTTGTCTAGTAATATTTGATTGGATACTGGACACATAATTATGACATTGTTGAATGTGTGGATTTTGTTGTCTTTAAAAAGTGTTTTGTTTTGTTCTTCAGGCAGTTAATTTACTTGGAGGAATAGCTCAATCCTTTCAAGGCTTGCTTTTAAACTTCGGTTGGGTGTGTCTAGAATACCTTTTGTTTAGGACTTCTTTAGCCCTATTTATAAGGCATGGGGTTTGGGGGGTCTCTTAGATCCTTCGGCTGCTGAAGGAAGTCTCTCCAATCTGGGTAATTGCTACTTGTACATCTCCCAGTCCTGTGTGAGCTCCAGTAGTTCTTCTTACTCTGGTAGTTGCTCTTTGTCTGGTTTTGTGGAGTCTCACTCTATGCACACATTGCTTAGTACTCAAGAGATTCCTGGGAAATTTCCCTACATGGCTCCTTCTTTTATAGTATTACACTTTCCAAGTTCCAGCTATTTAAACCTCTCAGAACTCCAGCCTTCCTTTTAACAGCAGAAAATAACTGTTTTAATCCAATTTTCTAGTTGTTTAGGAAGGAGGTCTTGTTTTTTCCTTTATGGCCATAGGTGGAAATTCCCTCTTTATTAAAACATCTGTATAATATTCCATTATGTACTGTGCCACAATTTATTTAACCAGTTCTTTATTGATAAACACTTAAGTAGTTTCCAATCTTTTCCTTTGGTAAAGAATGTTGTGGTATATCATTGTAACTAATTAATTTCATATATGTCTGAGTTTATCTGTGGAATAAATTCCTAAAAGTGTCAATCGATGACCTGTCATTTTTAATATATGTATATATTGTTTTGCATTTGAAATTTAGTAGAAATCTTCACATTGCTCTTATAGAATTTTCTATTTACATTTTCAACAACAATGTAAGGGCACGCTTTTTTCCTACACTTTTGGCAACTTTTTGCTCCTTACGGATTTGGTGGGTAATTTTTATTTCTTTTATTATGCATCAGGGCAGCTATCTTTCCATATATTTAAAAGTCATTAGCAGTTCCTTTTCTGTGACATGTTTATTTACCACATTTACTCTACTTTTTGTAATAAAATAAAATCACAGAAAGAAAATAGAAATATATACATAAATAGAGGGTCGGAGCAGTTCTTTTAGGTCTGAACAGGCTCTAAAATGTTAAGGCAACACCACCCCAGTGCAAGTCAGATCAACAAAAAAACAAATCAACTCTCAAAGATACAAATGGATCTTGACATTTGGTGCAGAGAGTTAAATCAAGGAAGTTGAAGTATAACAAAGATAAGTGTAGGATTCAGTGTTTGGATTAATCCAGATGCAGCCACCTAATGAGAAACCAAGGAAGTGTCGCTTATTAACATGTGCGAAACAGACCCAGTTGTCTGAAAGGAAGTGCAGTACGAGCCTAAGGTCTGGGAGGAAATACTGCTCCGATTTCTCTCTGCGAGGATAGAAGTGCTGTGGCCGGGGAGGGGGAGGATGTCCCTGCTCTGGGCTGGTATGAAAAGAAGTAGGAACCTCTCCAGAGAAGAGAGATCACATTGCTAAAGGGACTCAAAGGCAGGGATGGAGAAGCGATGGGAAGAACCGAGGATGTCTGACAGGCAGAAGAGAAGGCCTCATGAATCAAGTCCTTAGATTAAGGTAGAAGATGTATCCGATGGGAGAGAAAGTCGACAGGTTCTGCCTGTTTCAAAGGAGGAGATCAAAGATCCACTAGTAAAGTAAGAAGGGAGATAAATTTCAGCTCCCTAGAAGTAAGAACATTACAATTGAACTGTCCAACGATGATAAATGCTTCTCCAGAGAGTGGTGAGTTCTCTGTCATCAGGGGTATTCAAGTATAGGCGACATCTCCTCCATTGGGAAAGGATTAGAGTGTCTTGTGGCTGGATGGGGTAGATGGCCTATAAGATTCCGTATTAGTCTGGGATTTTCCGATTCTTTTTACCCTTTGTACAGATAAGGAGAATCGGGCTCTTACAGAATGACTTGCTGAAAAGTGTTTAAAGTCAGGTCTAGAATCAAGGTTTTGAAAGTCAACATGAAGTTTACTCAAACCCATTCCCATCTGTGTAGTCTCGGACAAGGCTAAACAAGACATTCTTGCAAAGTTACCAGTGAGAGAAGGCATTAGGGCAGCACAGACATATCTGGAACTCAAATTCAAGAGCACTGAGTTCCAACTCCGTTCCACTGTCCTCACTGTGTGAGTCTTTTCATTTTCCCATTCTTTTTTTATTTTTTTTCTCTTCTTCTTTTTCTAAGTGAGAGAAGGAGAGATAGAGAGACAGACTCCTGCATGTGCCCTAACTGGATCCAACTGGCAACCCCGTCTGGGGCTGATGCTCTGCCCATCTGGGGCCATGCTTGCAACTGAGCTATTTTTAGCACCTGAGGCTCCCTGGAGCCATCCTCAGCACTCAGGGCCAATGTGCTTGAGCCAATCAAGTATGAAAGCAGGGGGAGAGTAAGAAAGAAGGGGGAAGAGGAGGGTGGAGAAGCAGATGATTGTTTCTCCTGTGTGCCCTGACTGGGAATTGAACCCAGGACATCCACACGTCAGGCCAACGTCTAACACAGAGCCAACAGGTCAGGGTCTCAACTTTCCCATTCTTAGTTCCCTTATATACCAAACATTGTTGATCTCCAGTTGCACTGTCTCTGCTCAAACAGCCCAGAGCTTCTCCTTCCTTGAAACCGAGGACTCCTCATCTGCATCCAGTCTTGTTTCCTCTTCCTTATGATCCCCCCATGTGTGTGCTCTCTGTGGACAAAGACCATGCCTTGCGGGGGCTTGCATGCCCGAAGCTCCTGGCACGGTCTCTGCCACCTCACAAGAGCACCCTTAGAAAACTTCTTGTTCGCTAACATCCCCTTGACCTCCGTACCTGGGGCCCGGGGAAGCTCCGTGAGCAAATGACTGGGATATCTCCCTTTACACATGTTAGGAGGAGGTAATCAATCAATAAAGGTGTTCATCAAGATAAAAAGAAGATCAGAGTGTCTGCTCTGCCCAGGTGGTTGAAATCAGCATGTTTCCTGAGGAAGTTTTGCCCAGTCACCTCAAAAGTGTTCTGCTGTTTCAACTGTTAGAAGCGGTTTAATGATAAAAATATGCCCTGGACATGAGTCTCTGTCAGATATGGAGCTCAGCCAATAGCCCTGTTTTCAGCCCTGCCTGAAAGATGCCATGGCTTTGAATACCAGAAATGATCCAGAAAGTGTCAAAATAGGCAAAATTGAACACTTCTACCCTGATGTAGGTAGACCCGTGACCTTGGCTTTCTTCTCCGAGGGAAGATGGAATTTATCCCCATGTGATCTTTCTAGCCATGTCAACCTTGTCCTGATGTCACCTGCTGTGGGCCTGAGCATAGAGAAGCTCCAGGGAGAGTGCTGGTCACCTGGAAGTACAGGGCTGGCGGACCCAATGGCTGTCCCCAGCTTCCGTGGCTGAACGGGGGAGGGCAGGTGGAAAGGTAAGCAGGGGTAAGGTGGGTGTTGGGGTAGATTGAAAAACTGAGCATAATCCTTCACTTCCATCTAGGATTATTCTACATCCACACCCTTGCATGGCTACCCTTTGACTTTGGCCTTGGCCCTGAGATTTGCTGTGGCCAAGGGACACTTACAGAGGGGATGTGCAGGAGAATCAAATTGTGAATGTGCCGTTGGGTTCTCTCTCTCTCTCTCTCTCTCTCTCTCTCTCTCTGTGTGTGTGTGTGTGTGTGCTTCTGCTAGTCCTCTGGGAAGTGTGTGCCCTGGGTAGCCACTGCCCTTTCAGTCTCAAACCCAGAAGGTGACACGTGGCAGAGAGCAACGCCAGCTGAGTCACAGGCCTGCAAGCGGGAATAATGAGTGTTTGTTGAAAGTCACTGATATTCTGAAGTTGTTGGTTATGCAGTTGTATGTGTCAATGGCTGACTAATACAGAGGTGGAAGCTGGCGTGTGTGTGGGAGGGGTCATGTTGGTAGGAAGTTCCAGCTCCTTTCTCACTATTCCAGCTCAGCCTGACAGCTTCCAGCTAGCCACTGTTGGAGCTCCCTGACTTCCCTGTGAACTCAGTCAAGCCTGTTCTGAGTTATCTCATATAGCAGATTGTTGCAACAATGGCCCTCTATAAGTCCAATTCCTTCTGTGTCAATGCGTTTATATGGTCCCTTCTCACAATGACCCTGGGCTTGGCTGCGTGACTTGGCCAAGAAGACATTAGCAATTGTGAGGCAAGCAGAATCTTAAAAAAATGCATATACATTGGGTTTGCATTCTCTTGTGGAAATTGTCCACCATCTTGTGAAAAAGCCAGGCTAGCCTTCTTGAGGATGAGAAACCATGTGAGGAGAAGCTCCAGTTATCCCAGAGTCTCAGACATAGGAATGGGGATAGACCATCGGGCCCCAGCCAAGTCACCCAGATCAGAAGAACTGCCCACCAACCCACAGAATCATGACAGCTAGTGCACGTTGGTTGTTTTAAGCCATTACATTTTTGGGTGGTTGGGTATGCATCAGAAACTCATTAATACACCCAGGCAAAAGATAGTTTGAAATATCAGTGAGGCATCATTTATGCATACATAAGTTTTGAACATATACTATGTTCTAGACATTGTGCTATAGGCTGGGCTTGACATCTTGAGGTAGGAGACAAGTTTTATCTTTCAAATGCAGAATTCGAAGACAGGTGGCATCTCTGGGGGTTTGTCTAAAGTACAGTCCAGATGGTTCCTGTGAGTTGTCACTGCAAAAAGCAGGTCACCCAAAGGAAAGAAGAGCAAGCCAAGGAAACGGGTTTCTCTGAGGGCAGAGGTCTGAGCTCCAGGTTTGAGCTCGGCTGTGAAGGCAGCAATAGTTGAAGAGGACAAAAAGACTTGGATACCAGCTCTAGACAGGAAATTCTGGCTCCTTAGCCAGAATATCAAGGTAATGAGAATAACCCTGACATCTGTTGCGTCCCCTCACACCTAGTTTCTCATTTGAGTACATTGACCCTGTGAGTAGGTGGGGCACATGTTCTTAGCTCCGTTTTACCAAAGTGAAAAGAAGTAGAAGATCCCATGGGCCACATGACCCCTAAGAGGCAAAGCTGGGACTCTGCTTAAGTCTAGGGACCACTCCCTAGTGGATATCTCCCAGGGCCTGGAGCACAGCTCTGGCCCTCAATAGCCTGGAAGGTCCCAAGGATGCAGGACCATGGGGGAAATAGCGAGCACTGAGCTAAAATGGCACATTCTTAATATTGTTCAGGGCAGGGAATTAGGCTCAAGGAAGTTGGGTGGGTACCAAAGACCCTGGAAAGAGAGATTGTACAGTGATCAGGAAATACAGAAAACCAGTTAGTGAATAAACTAACTTTTCTATTTCCCATTCACTTAACCATAAAATAGTCATTTATCTATCATCCACCTATCTATCTATCTATCTATCTATCTATCTATCTATCTATCTATTCAACCATGCACCCAACCCATCAACTACTCATGCATCTAGTAACCATCCATCCATCCATCCATCCAGTCAACCAACTATCCATTCATTCAACCACCCAAATAACCAACCAACCAGCCAACTTACCAGCAGACAACCAAGCATCCAACTATTAGTTATACCTGTTGTGGCAATATAGGGTGCTAGAAATAGGGGATGTATAAAAATGGTAAATGATGCTGATTCGCACTTGACTCCACCAGCAAGTACTTAAAAAATCTACCCTAAAAGTGTATTTCAACATGATTCCTTTTCTCCATCTCCATGGCTTCCTCTTTCATCTGGATCGTCACCGTCACTCCTTGACCACTGAAATAGGCTCTTATCTGTCACCTACTCCTGCCATCCGCATCCCTCTCCTGATTGGATCCTGCCGACGATTTGCTCATGCACTTAGAAATGAATCCAGGTTTCTTATTGTCCACGATGACGCCCTGGCCAACATGTCCAATCTCCTACAACTCCTCCTATCTACCCCCCACCACTCTCACTGATCTTTTTATTGCTCACACCCATAAGCTTCTTCTGTCTTAGAGTCTCCTCATTCTTTAATAATCTGACCTCCTATCTCAACATGGCTTCGGGAGTCCAGTCTCAATTCAGAGGTCACCTCATCCGAGAGACCTTTACTAAGTGCTTGTTCTAAAGGCCACCTCCAGTCCTTCTCTTAATAGCACATATTGAGTTCATTCTTGAGTCATTTATTTTAATTGAGTAAGAAGCTCAACAAATATACTCCATGATAAATAAACTATATAAACTATGGGTTGTCTGTCTCCACCTTTAAAATAAGCTGGGTGGGAGCAGGGCCAGGCCTGTCTCATTCACCACTGTACCTCTGGTGTTTAGAACAGCGCTCGGCACAGCGCAGGACCTCAGGAAACGTTCTGCCCACCCCCTGATTTCTCCTCGCTGCCTGATTTCCTTTGTCCCCCAGGGCTCTGCTCAGTGCTTCGGTAGTAAGAAGTCTCAGTTCTTTCCAGGAGCAGGTGTGCTCAGTCCTTTGTCATCCTCCTCCCTGCAGGATCCCTGGGAGATGCTTGTGCCATAACGAGCCTCCAGGCACGTGTCTGCAAGGACATGTGCTGACCAACTCCGTTTCCTGGGCCAGCCCCGGTGGGATTTCGGCTTTACCCTCTGGTGTGCTTTGATGTGGTAGACTGGCCGCCTGCGGCCCTGGCCGCCGTCCCCACAGATGGCGGCTCATCAGCACCTCTATTCTTAGCCCCACAGCGATGGTGGTGACACCCTGCCCAGGGGGCGGCGGAGCCTGCACGACTCAGACACAGTGTGGCCCTCCCACTCTTTGGCCCTTTGGATGCTGTGTCCTCTGCCCCTCTCCAGCAGTGCTCAGGGCACGCTGGTCTCACAGAGGAATTCCTTTGGGTCACTCACATGATGAGGACTAGTGTTCTGGGAGTGGGTCGTGTGGGGGATTGTTTAGAAAGTCTGAATGTATTTAGTGTCACTTAGCGGCTCCTGGTGGTGCTAGGGAATCATGTGGACCTCAGTAAACACAGAGCCCAGGTGCCATTTTTCAGAGGACAGCCTTCACCCTTCTTTTCGGAGACCTGTCCTCTCGGAGCCTCCTGTCAGTGTGGAATTAAGCAGAGGGATCAGAGTGGAGCCGTGAAGGGCCTGGCCGAACCGCAGCATCCTAACTGGAGCATGTTTGCCCTCTTGGCGAGCAGCGGGTCAGGGGCGCCTCCGCCCTCAGGGCTGTGGCAGTATAAACATCACGTCCTATTCTGCTGTCCCAGGTGGGGAACCTGCCAGATAACTAAGTGCTCTCGTTCAAGCTCTAATTCTGAAAACACACTTTTAGTAGAATTATTTTGAAATGCGTCATCTGTGTCATTTCTTATTAAGAAGATTGTCTGGAAACATAGCTAGTCTTTGGCTTCCAGGCTTGAGGTTCTTATTTTGAACAGAAATGATTTTTGAACTGTCACACAGAGAACCCGGTGGCCTTGGGCCAAAATGGTCCCAGGCTGCAGAGATGTGGTGATCCTCAGTTTTGCTTTTTTAAAAAATATACTTTACTTTTTAGACCATTTTTAGGTTTATGGGAAAATACAGAGATTTCCCAATACTTCCCTGCCCACACATGTGCACAGCCTCCCTCCTTATCCACAACCCCAGCAGAGAGGTACATTTGTTACAATGAACTTACATTGACACATTGAAACCACCCACAGTCCATAGTGTGCATTAGGGTGCACTCTTGGTGTACTTGCTAGGGTTTGGGCAAATGTACAATGACGTGTACCCATCATTCTGCTCTCATACAGAGTATTTTCATTGCCCTAACAATCCTCTGTGCTCCGCCTGTCATCTCTCCGTCCCCTAACAGCCTCTGGCAACCACTATCTTTTTATGGTCTCCAAAGTCTTGCCGTTTCCAGAGTGTCATCTAGGCGGAATCATACAGTATTGAGCCTTTCCAACTTGGCTTGTTTCACTTAGCGATACGCATTTAATTTCCCTCCCCGTGTCTTTTCATGACTTGATACCTGATTTCTTTTTAGCGCTGAATAATATTTCATTGTCTGAATATCCACACAGTTTATTTACTCATTCACCTAACCGAAGGACCGTTTGTTTGCTTCCAAGTTCCAGCAGTTACAAATAAAGCTGCTATAAATATCTGTGTGCAGATTTTTGTGTGAACATACGTTTTCAATTCATTTGGGTAAATACCAAGGAGTATGATTGCTGGACCGTATGGTACGAGTATGTTTAGTTTTGTGAGAAACCGCCAAGCTCTCCTTTAAAGTATCTGTACCATTTTGCACTCCCGCCAGCAACGAATGAGCGTTCCTGTTGCTTGGGTCTGTTTTGGATGGCTTTCTGTGTTGCTGTCAATTGTCATCACTTGTCACTGACTCTTCCCTTCAATATGCTGCCTCTAATTACACTTATTTCTCCTCTAATAAAGTGGGAATAAAAATAGCTGCTTCTTCTGTAGGTTGGAACATTTATCCAATAGGCTCTACTTGAATCCCCCTTTGAATGTGAGATGTGGGGAAAACTGAGATGCCCAGCACTGCGTAGGGTCTGTCCCCTCAGGCAGCCCATCATCTCATGGTGGTGACAAGACTAGAGTATCCAGTGTCACAGGAAGACCCCCTTGAGGGGGCAGATGGACCTGGGGCAGAAGCTCGAAGGTTAATGCTTTCAAGTCTGGGCACAGGAAGAGCTCTTTGCTGGAGAAAGTTGGAGGTGGCCTTGGGGACCTACCTGGTTGTTGAGGGACAGACTTCTGGCAACAGCCTTGCCCTCTCCCTACACCAACTCAGGAGTCAACAAGTCTCCATCAAGTATGGCCAGGAGACTGGGGTCCAGTCACGCTTCAGCAGCCTCACCATGGTGGATGGACTCTGACCATCAGAAAGCACTTGTTGGGAGTCTTTGTCATGTGCAGGCCACTCTGCACTGAGTCCCAAGTGGGCAGGGAGTGGCTCAGGAATCACACACACTTGGTGTGAGTTCTGCTCTGCCCCCTTCCTGGGTGTTTGTGAGTTTTTAGTGTAATTTTCTTTTGAATAGTCAATATGTTCAAATGGTTCAACACTCCTGTGTACGCCCAGGTACATTTGTATCAATTTTGTCTCCTGGTCACCCAGTCCTCTCTGCTAGAAGAGGTTAACCTCTCTTCTTGGGGTCTTATACACACCAGAGATTAAAACATGGACAATATGACTATATTTCTTGTTTTCCCCTCTTTTACACAAAAGGTAATAAATTACTTTGTAATTATTTTTCACTTCAGAATGTATCTTGAAGATCTTTCCATTCCCACTCAGAGACCTTGCATATTTGTTTGTTTGCTTCTTTATAGCTAGCTATATAGTATTTTATTGTATAACAGGATCTATATCTGTTTCTGGGTCTATGTCTCTATAATTTTTAAACCAGTCCCATGTGGTGGACATTGTCGTTGCTTGAGCAAAAGTTGCCAACATAGCTTGGGAGGGCTCTCCCACTGGCCCCCTCTAGAGTGCACACCTCTCTCTCGGCAGGCGGCCTGCAGCAGTGGAAGGCTGGCTGCAGCCCCGAGAGAGCCATTAGGGTAAACAGGACTAGGGCCGGCCTTGGGGATGATGCCCCCACTCAGGGAAGCAGCCATGAGACTCCACTAGTGGACGGAGACTCATGCTTTGAAGGCAAAGGAGAAGAACCTGCTCTTTGCACAGATGAGAAGCCTTTGTGAGTCTTGAATTTCTGCGTGTACCTGCTTCCTGGAAACTCGTAGGTGGCAATGGCCCATGCTTGGAGCAGCTGCTCACACATATGTGTCCCTTTGCTTTCAGCCCTACAGCGTGTGTGTGGAGGGGAATGTGGAGCCGTAGACCCGAGGTCTGGGATGGTGGTTTCCTGGTTTATGGTAAAACCTCTCATCCTTGAAGTGTCCTCCTTATTGGCTATAGAACCGAGTCCTACATTCCTTATCTCTCCCTATTCCTTATTCCTGGTCTGGCAGTGCAGGGGTGACCCTATCTACCTAGCAACTAAACTCATAAACTCATGGTCAGTATTGACATCTTCCTTATTGGCTCATGGGGTGCACCAAATGGGAGTCCTGGACAGCGTGGGGGGTCTTGCCACAGAGGGATCTAGGGCACAGGAAGGAGGCTTCTGTTCTTTTATCCAAGTCAACACAATGTGGGAGAAACATGTACCCTGGGGATCAGCCCTGCCTCCTGGGAAGGCAAATGCGTTAACAAACCAGCGGGTAAGTAGGGGGAGTGGGGACTCTGCCTCTGCCCTTGACTCAGAGTCATGGAAGGAGCAGGTCTGCAGAGCCAGGCAGACCTGGCTGTAAGTCCTGGTGCAGCCACTTTCAAGCTGTGTGGCCGTGAGCAAGCAACAGCCTCTCTCAGTCTCGGTTTCTTCATCTGTACAATGGGGCTACGAATACCTACCTAAATGAGAGGTGGCCTGAATGCCTGGCGTGCCAGGCACTCAGCACACAGAAGCAGTTTCATCTCTCCCTGCTTATAAAGACAAAACCCAGCCTGACTCTTTTCTTCTTTCTTTCCTTTTTCTTCTTCCCTTGTCTGCATGTGAGCCATACACATGTTATATATTTAAGTACTCTGTGAGCACCAGGCTGGGAAGTCGGGCAAGAAAGTTCTGCAAACCCATATTTCTCTGTAGATTGTGTGTGTGTGTGTGTGTGTGTGTGTAACAACAGACTGGGTGGAGGAGAATTTAACTTTCCTGATTCCAACCGCAAACACACTGTAGCTATCATGACCCCTGTCTCCTTTTTTGTATCCTGAATGATTTATTTTAAGGCCTGCTATAAAAGCAAGACATTGCTTAATTGTCTCGCTATAAAATATGTAAAGTATTACACTATTGGGGCTCATTAGCTAGAGCAGAGCTGCTGTTTAGTAATCCATAAGGTGATACTTGTTAATGAACGTTGCAAATGATTCTCCTAACTACCTAAAGAGTAATAATAGATATGTCAGCTTGAACAAACAAGCCCCTGGTCCCCAGGGGGCATGGAGGCACTGGATCATAATTAGAAGGAGGGCAGAGCAGACGCTTGTACTTGGGTGGAGCGGGCTCTCCACGTGCCTTCCCGTCGTCCCTCCCAGGGCTGTGGAGGTGGAGCCCTGCTGTCTATATTATTGAGTGAAGGATCTTTTGCTGTTCGTGGTGGAGTCGCCACCGGGCATTCCTGAGTCTAAGTTCCATTCCCCCCCAAATGTGGGGCAGTTGGAATCTTCATTTGGCTGCCTTTCTGGCAGAGTGGTGTTTTCAGTGGCTCTCTCAGTCCCTTGAGGCTGAAGCGCCGAGCTCATTATTATCAACCGCTCCGTGGCTCTGAGTCTGAAATAAAGCAGAGAGCAGGCGTGAGGCGCGGGGGAGTATGCTTGGGCACTGGCCTGTTCAAAGCCAGTTGGTCCTTGGAAAACAACATGGCAGATCCTCAAAAATTAAACAGTTGCTATGTGATCCAGCAAACCTGCTTCTGGGTACATATCCCAAAGAACTGAAAGTGGCGACTCCAACAGATATTTCTACACTAGGATCATAGCAGCTCTGTTTCCAATAGCCAAAAGGTACAAAAGTAACCCAAGTGACCACGAATGAATGAATGGCTAAACCAAACGTGGTGTATACACATAACAAAATATTATGCAGCCCTAGAAAAAAGTGAAATTCTGATACATATTATGGTATGAGTGAACCTTGAAGACATCATGCTAAATGAAATAAAGAATCTATGCACTCATTCTCATGATATAAAGAAGTAAATGGATAAATAAAAGGGAAGGAAGCTTTTCATTACAGTGACTTTTGAATAATAGATGTGGACACAATGATGGAGTTTAAAATTAACATTTGACATCTACTATAATTAGAATTGATTGTTTCAAGCAACAATCATCAATGAATGCTAAATTTATTGGTTGAAATTAGGGTGGGATTATGGAGGAAAGTATGGTGGTTCCTCAAAAAACTGCAAATAGAACTACCTTATGACCCAGCAATCCCTCTACTGGGTATATACCCCCAAAACTCAGAAACATTGATACGTGAAGACACATGTAGCCCCATGTTCATTGCAGCACTGTTCACAGTGGCCAAGACATGGAAACAACCAAAAAGCCCTTCAATAGAAGACTGGATAAAGAAGATGTGGCACATATACACTATGGAATACTACTCAGCCATAAGAAACGATGACATCAGATCATTTACAGCAAAATGGTGGGATCTTGATAACATTATAAGGAGTGAAATAAGTAAATCAGAAAAAAACAAGAACTACATGATTCCATACATTGGTGGAACATAAAAATGAGACTAAGAGACATGGACAAGAGTGTGGTGGTTACCAGGGGTGGGGGGAGGGAGGACAGGGGGAGAGTTAGGGGGAGGGGGAGGGGCACAGAGAACTAGATAGAGGGTGGCGAAGGACAATCTGACTTTGGGCGAGGGGTATGCAACATAATTTAATGACAAAATAACCTAGACATGTTTTCTTTGAATATATGTACCCTGATTTATTAATGTCATCCCATTACCATTAATAAAAATTTATTAAAAAAAAAAAAAAATTAGGGTGGGAAACAAAATATTTATATAGTTTCAAATTCTCCACAAGATACTTATAAATTACAGAGGGATTAAATAGTAACTCTAAACATGAACCAGGGATCTAAGTTAACATTACAGCGACAGAGACATATTGACATTGTGTAGCGACAGGATTCTCTGAGAAGGCAGGGAACCCTGACTGCTAAATAATGTATTCCTGTTAAAATGCATAATCCGAACCTGATCAGGAGAAAATACTAGACACACTCAAATTGAGAGATATTCCTCAAAATAACTGCTTTTACTCTCCAAACTGGTCAAGACCATGAAAGTTGAAAACTGAAGACTGTCCCAGGTTCAAGGAGACTAAAGAGACATGACAAGTAAATGGAGCATGTCATCCCGGATTGGATTCTGGACCCAGAAAAGTACAGTAGTGTGACAGTTGGTGAAATCTGAGTCAAGGCTGCAGATTAGATAATGCTATTTTATCAATGTCAATTTCCTGATTTTCATAATTGCACTGTGGTTATACAGGAGAATAACCCTTTCTTCTTTTTTTTTGAAAGGAAATGTACACTGAAGTATTTAGAGATAAAAGGACAATATGCCTCCACCCTACTTTCAAAAATTAAATGTACACATACACAACTTTGTATAAATGAAAGAGAAAATAGAGAGAATGATAAAGCACGTTAGAAAAATGTTAACATTTGGGCAAGCTGGGTAAAGGGTAGATGATGATTTCTTATACTACTTTGGCAACATCGTTGAGTCTGAAATTACTCCAAAATAAGAAATTTTAAAAAATGTAAAAAAAAATAATTTTTTTTTCCTATTATTCCTTCTAGCCCCTAAAAAAAAAAAAAAAAAATTTAGGAGCCATAATCTACTCTGTACTTCTCTTAGCACTAGTCTTATTTAATTAATTTATTCCTTAAGGCCATGTGCTATTATTTCCCCTGTTTTATAGATGAGCAAATGAAGAATCAGCAAGATTTTCAATTTTCCCAAGTCACAGGGCTAGTAAGTGACAGAGGGGAGATCTGGTGACAGGTCGTCTTACTCCAGTGCCTGCATGTTTAAACAATTCTTAACCAATATTGATCGACTATTAAGTGCTCAGTACTCTACGCATAATAGACATAATAACATTTAATTCTCACTGTAACCCTTTGCGGGAGTCAGTGTCCTTCTGGTGTTATGGACGGAATCACAACTGCTCAGAGAGGTTACAGGATGGGGCAGGGTCCTACAGCTAAGAGATGGGAGATGTGGGATTTGAACTCAGGTCCGCCTGAGGCTAAAATGTGTCTCTCCACCGTGCCACATGCTTCCAGTCGCGTCCAGGCTGGGAGCATCGGGTCCTGGCCCACATCAGGTCTGCGGGCATGCACCCCTCTGACTTGTGAAACAGCTGCAACCCCAGGCTCCTGCTTTCAAGTCCGGGGAGCAAAGTGCTAGTTGCATAGCAGCATGCCCAGTCCTTGTTAGGGAGCTGCACAGTCTCTGTGGCTCAGAAATCCAGAGTCCTGGGGGGAAATCCTGGCTCTTGGCTACCCTCAGTGGGAGTAGGCTAGGGCAGGGGCTCCTCTCTTCCCACGAGTGCTTTCACACGTGGCCGATGGGGCTTGGACTCTGGGCCTCATCAAGAGAGCCTGCAGGATTTCCCCACAGCCGCCAGGCCCGCCTCCCTCTCCGAGGGGCGGCTGTGGACAGCTTTTGCTCACAATCTTGGCAAGGCCTCTTGATCATGAGTTAGGTATAAAAATATTCAGGGGAAGACAATGACTCATAATTGGGGGAACTCGAGGGGACACACACGATCTAATGTGGTTTTAGCACAAAATCCAAGGGGCCGCTACGGTGTGAAAGAACTCCATCTGCAGAGGAAGAGGCCCGAAGAGGGACTCGTCAATCCTGTAAATAAGCTATAGATGTCATTCTGATATTCTCTTAGATGAAAAATATGGATGATGTTCATAGATGTGGGTCTGGCAAGCTCTGAGAACTCGGCTTCTGGGACAGAGTCTCAGCCTGTTAGTGCTGCCTGGAGTGCATGGACCACGGAGGTCGGGGCCTACGGTTGGGCCAAAGATGCTGAGGCCGAGGACACCCAGCAGCCCTGACTCCCAGCCCAGTGCTCTGTCTCACAAGTTCTCTTTCTTGGCCTGGCCTCGGAGGCCCTCTCTGGCTCACTCATTCCCCCAAGCTGTTTTGCATTAGAATTCCCCTAGAGTTGTTAAACTCTTTTTTTTTTTTGTTATTGCAATACATAGTCAGAGTAGGAAATACATTTTATATTGTGACCCAGAGCGCGCGTGCGCACACACACACATACCCAAGATCAGCAGGAGTCAGGTCCCGGAAGAAAACAAGAGTTCTTCCAAATGGCTCAAGTAAGAGACTTTATTGAGGGGCTACTTGCAGAGACGTGGACCAGGCTAAGAAAACAGAACAAACAATCGCTGTTGAGGCACCCAGACTCGCACAACAAGGAGAGGCTCTTACCATGCCCAAGGCTGAGGGGACAACTGAGGATTAGCGGACTGAGGGCTGGCGCCTTGAAGGAGCGCCATGGCAGAAGCCACGGGCCTAGGAGGCACAGGCTTTATTAGAGGACTCGTGCTTAAGCTGTGTTTCGGCTGAAGCCAGGAAGAGTGGGAGGAAACACTCGACCTCTCCAACGGGCCAAACCCAATGAGCGAAAAAACCAAGGAGATACATTCAAAGGGGTCCACCTGCCAGTGCCCAGAACGGAGCAGGGAAGGGTGGGAAACGGACCATCCCTGGGATCTGGGAAGTGGATAGGAACCAGCTAGGTCCACACAGATGCCATTTGCCTGTGCGACACCTTTGTGAGAATGAGATCAAGGGCCCCCTTTGTCTGGGCGAGAGACAGCCTGGTCAGCACGTAGCCTGGCACATTGGGGGTATCTTCGTGCACACTGGGAAGGTGCCCTTTCCTCCAGAGGGCGCAGTCCCACGTCAGAGTGTGGGCTTGGTGGGTGAGGGGTGGGCCAGAGCAGGACAGCCAGCCCCCCAACCATTTTCCACATTCCCCACATGCAAATGTGAAATACAATTTCCCGGAATAATCTGCTTTATTGTGTGCTGTTGACTTAGTGCATTCCCACTCCACTCCATTCCATCCTTTCATTCAAAAATGCTGGTCTTGACTCAACTAACGGTTGGCGGTCATCATAGCCTAAAAATGCTGCTTCCGAGTGTGGCTTGTGGGGCTCCTAGAGCTCAATAACCGGGTGTGGCACTGTTTTCTGGACACAAGATGGACTTCAGCTTGGTGCTGCTCGGTTCCCAGGGGCAGACTTCTCCAGGGGAGCCCAGGCTGCCCGCAAGGGTGAGAAGGGCCTAGGGTCTGTGTGGCATGGTTGGGGCTCTGGTGTTAGGAAGATCTGGAATCAAATCTTTCCTGCATTGTGTGTGACACTGGGTAGGTGACTTAACCTTTATAACCCTCAGTGATCTCATCTGTAAAATGGGCATGATAATTACCCAACTCTTAGATTTACGTGAACATTAAATTAAACTAGATGAGATCAGTAACACGTATGGCACGTGCATGTGGTCAAAAAAATCTTGTAATGGTTGTTATTATTGTGATTACGGCTTATTTCATGCGAGGAGTCATCTCCCAACCCTGAGACCAACAGGGAGAAGCCGCGTTTCTCAGGCCAATGGTGAAAACCCAGGGTTCCCTGGTCTGTATAAAGAGTTTGTCACCAGCTTCTGCTTTCCAAACTGTGAGCCCAATGGGCCAAGGACCAGCTTCAACGCACCACGGGGCAGTCAGAGAAGCGGTGAAGCCCATGCAGTTGCTGGACACAGATGTACATGTCTTCCTGTTTACCCGGAATCCACACTGGATTCTGCATTATTTTTTTCCTGCCATTTGCTTTTATGAAGGAGAGATGCCTACAAATAAAGCAGCCGAGAGCAGGGATTTTTGCAGGAGAGCAATTTCCTGGGCAGGTCTTAGCACGAGTACAGACTCAGCCCATTGGCAGTGACGGCCACAGTCAAACCTTCTGCCACCTTCTCCTCTTGTCTCTGCAGAATCTGCAGCCACCAGCTACGCCCTTAGAGAGGGCTGTGTCGTCCTTTTCCGAAGCTTGCTTGGCCCAGTTTGGTGGTTCAGGTCTCATCCCCGAGCTCCCTCTGGGCCCCTCCCCACGCTGCGCTCCCTCAGAGGCAGCCCCTCCCACTCCCCATTTGCCTGTGAGACCCCTGGGGGGGGACTGAAGGCGACCCGGGGGTGGGACCTGTCTGATTCATCTTTGTGACCCCAATCCCGCGTGAGGAGCTTTGCACGTGGCCAGCACTCATCCCATGCTTGTGAAATGAATGGAGCGGAAAGCATTCAAATAAATCATCTTTGAACTTCATGTCATTTTCGCCATTTGTTGTGAGCTGACTACATTTTGAGAAGGCTACTTAGTTAAATGAAAACCAAATGCAAAACCCGATCAAATCCCTTTCCACCTGCACGTGTCATTTTGTGTAAGAGAAACCTCAGACAACAAAACTTTGAAGATAAAAACAGTCCGAGCCCTAAGGTTCCACACATTTCTTTTTTTAATTCTTAGTATCTTTGCTCAGGGG
Source organism: Saccopteryx leptura (assembly GCF_036850995.1). Taxonomy (NCBI): domain Eukaryota; kingdom Metazoa; phylum Chordata; class Mammalia; order Chiroptera; family Emballonuridae; genus Saccopteryx; species Saccopteryx leptura. The sequence continues at coordinate 11,908,149 of NC_089515.1, read as the reverse complement.
TTGTGGAGTCACCCTGTCACTCTGACTTCCAGGCCACTGAGTGTCACTCACTCTTCCTTCTGATTCCCAAAGTGATACATCCTTATCAGAAAGCATCAGACAATACAGGGAAAAAGAGAAAACCCGGGCGAAAGTAAAAATGACCTGTAAGCCTGCTCCCGAGAGATAACCTGATCATCAGATTTGAGTATGCCCTTCTAGACTTTTCTTAGAGAGTGTCAGCACGCATACACAGTTCACAATAAAAGTATCATCACTTACACAGTGCTCTGTGACACTCTCTTGTGAATCACAATCACACTCTGACGGGTTTTTACGTCAGTAAAAACAGTTGTGAGTCATGTCATCACTGTTAAAGGCTCCTCCGAGTTCTGCTCATGGCTTTACCACAGCCCCTCCTGATTGGACACGTAGGTTTGTCCCTGCGCCCTTTGGTATTGAAAACATTTACTGAGAACACAAAGAAGACCATTTACCCCCAAATCTAGGTGGAAAATGGTATTTTCCTAGGATAGGCTTGACAATATGATTGTTTATCCCCACACTGAATATACTAATTAGGGTGTAGCCAGTGTCAGAGCCAGAGGCTTGCGTCTCTTCTGCCAGGACGCTAGCCAACCTTATCGGAATGAAGAAGGGGCCTTTCGGAGGGAGGCTGGGTGTTTTCTCCAGGTTTGGGAAGGAGATCCCCACGGCCCCGTCTGGCTGAGTGAATTCAGGGAGGAAAGCAGTTTTCCCTGCGGCCATCACTCTTAGGGGCTGAAACGGTCCCTCTACCAGTACACAGATGCATGTTTTACTCTCCGGCATGACAACCTACTAGGGAAATACAGACAGAAAGTCCCAGAGAGCTCAATAAAATGACATAAACATGCCTGTGTCTAAATGGTGAGAATTCAGACCAAGATCTGAAAATCTTCCATCCACTTCCTTTTTTTCCCCATGAAAAGTGTTTTCTTCCCATAGCTTGTAATCAAATGCAAAAGTGTGCACAGTAATACAAAGGCACTTGAATTTGTGAGCTGCAAGAAAAATCCTGGTGATGTAACTTGATTGTGTTGACAAAATAATCTAATGAGAATAGCTTCCCACTACGAATTCATTAAGCAAAAATGTGCAAAGTAGGTATTTGCAGCTTGTTAACCCTTAATTGACGCAACATGGACAACGCTTAATTGTTACATGTGTCACCAAAATCCCCAATGTAGTTAATCACTGTTAGACTTACAAAATTATACATTTTAAATGATGATCTTTAATTAAAAATTATTTGGGATTATCTTTCACTGTGCTTTAAAATGAGCAGCTCTGGTACACTTGAGGAAATGATGGGAAAGAGAATAAAACAGGGACGGTTTTTTGTGTTTTTTTGTTTTTTTTTCTTATTATCAAACTTCTCCATGTGGGGAACATGGAACTAAGGCTCAGGGAGTTTTGAAATAAGCTTCAAATATTTCAAAGTGTTATGGTGGAAAAGGCTGGGCCTAGAGAGAGAACAAGACTTGTCACTCTATTGCTGCACGATCTTGGAGAAATCATATCTCCTCTCTGGGACTCAGGTTCATGATCGAGAACACGTGTGGGTTTGATTAGGTTGGATTTGGGAAAGTCTGGCACATCCAGGAGACAACTGAAAATAAATATTTTAACATATCCATTGGCTCAAACAAAAGGACACAACCGATGGGCTTCTCACTCAGTGGGTCAATGAGTGGATGGGGCAGACTCTAAAATGTGCCATGGATACTAAAAAAATGGCAACAACAAAGAAAGGTGGGGCTCAATTAGCTTTCCTTTCTGTCTCCTGACACGGCCTCCTGACATTCACTGACACGGAGATCTAATTGCCTTCCTCCTTCCTTGGTGGTCCCCATAGGCGCAGGGGAAACTTTTCATCCTACCCAACAAGCGCCATATTGCAAAGAAACTACTTTGCCAAAGTTAACAAAAAACCCACAATTAAATTCTGGAGTTGTGCTAATCTTTCATACACCTTCTATATCCTGCATAATCCATTTCAATATTCAAGTACAAATTATAATAGCATCTTTTGGCTCCCTGGGGACCCCTCATCATGTACACAATTTTAATGATCTATATTTTCTAAGGTGGTTGAACAGTGGTCTCCCTCAAGAGACTTGGAAGTCTCCGTGGTGTGTGTTCAAAAAACACAGCTGGTGGCAGGCCTTGAAACCTCCGTGGGGTTGAATGTGGAGCAGATGGGGAAGAGAGGAGGCTGATATGATGACCACGTCTACACGAAGTCCTGCTGCCATCTCGGTGACATGGAGGCTTCTGGCATGACCCACAGTACAAGAAGGAGTGTTAGGAAGAGGGTTAGTATGGACTGGAATGGAGCTGAACTTCCAGAAACAGCAATCAAAGGGAACTTGAGTGCTTTTTTCTTTTTTTTTTTTTAATTTTTTTTAATTTTATTTATTCATTTTTTAGAAAGGAGAGAGAGAAGGAGGGAGAGAGAAAGAAGAGAGAGAGAGAGACAGAGAGAGAGAAGGGGGAGGAGCAGGAAGCATCAACTCCCATATGTGCCTTGACCAGGCAAGCCCAGAGTTTTGAACCGGCGACCTCAGCATTTCCAGGTCGACGCTTTATCCACTGCGCCACCACAGGTCAGGCTTGAGTGCTTTTTTCTTTGTTGTGATTATAGTCCAGGAGCAAAAAATGCCAGGTTTTCTGGGCGAGTTCTAGTGTGGCCTCATGGTAAGTCAATGGAACTTTACCCAACAGCTACTGAGAGCCTCCTCTGTATTAGGCTGTATGTTGGGCCCTACAGGTACATATTGGGAGGCAATGGAGACTCCAACTACTTCCTCCTCCTTCTACCCCTCCCTCCCAGCCAATGAGCTCAGTATAAACAGAGCACAGCCTATCACTGGCCAGCTCTGGAGTTGTTGCCGGCCTGTTTTCCACGGGGTTCTATGCTCATCTAAGCTTGTCACTCTTTGGGTTTGGTTCTAGCCCAGGTTGTCCTCCTTGTCAGTGGGGTGACCTCCATGGATCTTGTGCTCACTGTAATTGGACCAGGCTGTTTTTCTGGACGACTTCCTGGCTGCAACAGGCACTATGGCTACGGGTGAGAGGCACCCAGCTCCACTCACAGGGTTTTCCTGAGGTTGAGTCCCTCTCTCTTGCCAGCCCAAGGTATCACTAGGGGACATGAAGCATGGAGGTGGTCTGCGGCCTAGGGTTGAGATCTATGAATTTTTGGAATGTGCCTGATGGAGAAAGGGAAGGATGAGTGAGTATTAGGGTTTTTTCGCTTTGCCAAGTATGGAAATAAGGGCCTTGGCCGGTTGGCTCGTGGTAGAGCGTTGGCTTGGTGTGCAGGAGTCTCAGGTTCGATTCCCAGCCAGGGCACACAGAAGAAGTGCCCATCTGCTTCTCCACCCCTCCCCCTCTCCTTCCTCTCTGTCTCTCTCTTCCCCTCCCACAGCCAAGGTTCCATTGGAACAAAGATGGCCCGGGCGCTGAGGATGGCTCTGTTGCCTCTGCCTCAGGCGCTAGAATGGCTCTGGTTGCAACAGAGCAATGCCCCAGAGGGGCAGAGCATCGCCCCCTGGTGGGCATGCCGGGTGGATCCCGGTCGGGCGCAAGCGGGAGTCTGTCTGACTGCCTCCCTGTTTCCAACTTCAGAAAAATACAAAAAAAAAAAAAAAAAAGATGGAAATAGGGCAGAGCATTGATGTCCACTCAAAGCCTGGTGGGGAATTCCTGGTAGAGAAATGAGCTACTCCATGACTTCAGAAGTCGAATGTATTTTGTTTGGGGAAACAGTCTGCTTCCTCAGCGTATCCATTTAGATTTGCACATGTCCCTGGGTTTACGAGAATGTGGATGAAAACAGGTGCATTTATTAAAGGCCTAGGCACTTGCCTATGTGCTGAAGGGACTCTGTATTAGGAATGCAGAAAGGGTTAGTGAGCATGGCGTCACATGGGAGGAGCTGAAGAAATGTGTGATCAAGAAGTCTTGCCAAGCAAGTCATAGATTCTAGTGTGGTGGGAGGTAACTGTAGATAATGCTTTGTTGTATTGGCTCAGCATACACTTCAACCTTCATCGGGAAACACAACCCATTTTCCTCCCCCTGGAAGGAAATTGTTTCTTTCTCTTCTCACACCATTAGGCTTGACTGGATTGGCATCACTCCGGCATCTAGGGTGAGCACATGAGTCAGGCCTGGCCAATCAGAGCATTCCCCTCCCCGTTGGCCACGGTGAATGGTTCAGGGTTGGGGTAGGTGACCCAAGCCTATGTGATGAGGTTGAACCCAGAGATTTTTCTTGGGAATATTGGGATTGAGGTGTATTTCCTCTACTAACATGAGAGTAAAGCATTCAGAAAGGAAAGATGCTTAGAAGTGAAGAAAGACAGAATTCTTATAACTCTGAGTATCTGGATTCAGCCACACCTGAAAGCCAAAGTTAAATGAGCCTACAAATACCTCACCCTCGTTTTCTTTTTTCTTTCTTTCTTTTTTTTTGACTTGTGTTTATGTCACTACAACCCAAAGAATACTGTCTAACTCAAGATCTTAGAGATAGACTAATGCACTTGCCTCTACTTGAATACCTGTGTGGATAAGATGGCATTCCTTCTTGAGGCAGAAAGACCTCATTTACAGCAGCACCATTTCAGAAGTGTGGGTTTGTGAGTGTGCATCTCTTCTGGGAGAAATTTGTCAATGCTGCTAGCTTATGACTGTTTTTTTTTTTTTTTTTTGCTAATTCTTTATGCTACACTCAAGCTTAACTACAAATGCTCGGACCAGTCCCTGGGAATGCCGATACGTGGCACTGCCCTGAAACTGGTTAGCAGGCCACCCTGGAGAGGCGGGAGGAGACAGGGAGCTCAACACTACCCAGTACCCCAACCAGCTGGGAGCCTCTAACAACTAAGTCATGTACACGAAGCTATGGCATCATACTTACCTGTTTATTTTACCATCTTTTTTCCCTTTTCTAGCAATGATTTTGTTTTGTTTTTTAGTTCAAAGATAAGTCTTAGTTACATCTTGGTCTACCTTTTTCTTGTCCACTTGTTGGCACTTCGCATGTGAAAACCCAGGGTCTGAGAGAAGGCTGCTTTTACTGTGGTTGGTAGAGTTCTTGCAAAGGATCAGCGTGGAGCCATCTGTGCTCTTCCCTAGGAGGGAGCCATTCGTGAAAAGAACTCAAGGGTGTACCTGCCCCTAGAGAGCAGGGCAGGGTGAGCAGAGCAGCCCCAGCAGTGCCAGTCCCAGTTTTCAGCCCACCAGACTGAGGCAAAGCTGAGTCAGGCTGTTCCCCAGCAAGGACAGGACATTTATGGATGTCCATTGCATAGCAGAACCGGAAAACTGACAGGGTGGACCTGTCTTTATCCACGGTTTAGACAATGCCACCGGGGCCTGTGTCTCTCACCCTTGTCTCTGCTCTGCTTTCCTCAGTGTTGTCCTCATTCTCAATTCTCAGTCTGAGCTCCAGACCAGCTGTCTGAGACAGAGCTATTGCCCTTTTTGGCCTTCACCTGGGGTAGTCTCTGAAACAGACTCTGTTTGGCTGACTTGGGTCACATGCCCTCCCCAGTCAAATGCTAGGAATTGGCATGGACTACTCTGATGGGCTGGCCATCCTGGAGTAAGTAAGTGTACCGCTTGATTGACAGGTCTATCAAATTTCAAACAGAGTGGATGTTGTTAATTTCCAAAAGGAGGGACGCTAGGCAGACCTTACAGCACATGAGCTCTTCCATAGCCAGCGCAGAAATGCCTTCTTTTCACGTGACAAATCCGTTGGCTGTTGGCTTGCTCACAGTTAGTGGATTAGAAGGCTGCACTCAATTAGCAGGGCCTGCATGGGTGCAGAATATGGGTATAGGGAACACACGCTCTGTTATTTGTCCCATCTGAGCTTCTCCGGCCTGCGAGGCTAGAACGTTCACACCTGCGAGGCTAGAACTTTCACACCGACTTAGTTTGGAGGACGTTTCTACAGTATTTGCATGTCAGAGGAGCCGATATGTAGCGGAGGTTGTGTTTTTCTGCTTGAATTGTAGAAATCCCAGGACACATCATTTACTTGCTCCCAGCCTCTCCCCTATCCCATTTCCCTGCTTCACTGGAGTGGTTCCTCCCTGTTAAGGGCCTCCGCTTGGGTGGGGGAGCGGGAGGGGCTGAAGCCCAAGACACTGTATGTAGCGGAGGACCCTCCTCTTCCCATAATGCCCTGCAGAGGTCCTCAAATATTCCTCCTCTAGGGACGAGGGACAGTTCTGGGGTCAGGTGCTGTCTTTTTGTCTTCTATCCTGGATGGACAGAAACAAACAAGCAGACAAACAAACACAGGAGAAAGGAAGAGAGCTCCGAAGCAATCTGGACATTTTACTCTGAGCTATTTTTTTCTCCCCAGTCAACAGCGTCCCGGCTGGTGAAGGGAAAAGGACAGTGACCTGGACACCCGGGATCGAGAGCAGCCCTGGCTGGTGAATGGGGCCCTCGGCACCTTCTCTGGGCTCAGTGCCCCCATTCCTGAAACAAGGCTCAGTATCTTACAGCCTTCTCCAGCCCAGACTTTCTGGGACTCGATGGCGATGCTGGAATTAAGAATCTTTGTTTCCTTCTCAAAACCGCTCCTCACACAAGGCAGGGAAAGTGGTTCCCTTCAGGCATATGGAATTCCACACAGACTTATTATTATTATTTTTTAACAAAGTTGCTTTTCAAGAACAAAGAGAACTTGGACATACATGGCCCAGATACTCTTCCTCTTAGAGCGCAACGGTTTAACTGACCGGGTCCCTGTTCAGTAGTGATAGGAGACACGAGTTCAAATACCAACTCTGTCTTTTTTTTTTTGCTGGGTGATCTTGGGCAAATCACTTTGCTTCTCTAAATGCTCTATTTCTCCTTAAGGTAGGGAGGAGGATATCTATCTTATTGGGTTGTTGGGATGTTAAAATATGATAATGGATTTGAAAATCATAAAAAAATCATACAGAAGACGGGGATGAGCTTTTACTAAACTCTCACTCAAAACTAGCCTAAGAATGATCCAGAAATTCCTTCAGGCCTGTTTGTACTGTGCCTTGCATGTAGCAGAGACGCGGCAAATATTTGTTGAATGATTGGAATCCCAGGGGCTGTTTTTGAGTTATAATGTTATATTTTGAGTTAAAATACAACTAGACAGAGCGCTTCAGCTGTGAGATTTAGGTTCCAGCTGCAGGTTTCTGATAGGGCAGCTGGGACGGCAGATTTGGGGACAGGATCAGGGCTGTCTGGTCCCTGCTTGCTGCCAAGGTCACCTACAAGCTAGGGACAGGGCATCTGTCGGCCAGGGCAGGAAGATGGCTGCGTATCTTCTATTAGGCGATGGGTGTGGGGAGGTTGTGTTTTTCTGCTTGAATTGTAGCTGTAGCTGTTTTCCTTCTTTCCTTCTGGGAATAAATTATTATGGCTTTATAGCCCTTACAGGAGTTTCTGGAAACTCCAACTGGATGAATCCCAAAAACTGAATTCTTTTTGTAGTTTCCAACTCCCCCAGATCCTCATTTAGAAGGAAAATGGGGTCCACTTCCTTGCCTCTGACAGACACCCAGTTGTCCTCCGAACGGGGTCACTTCTCCTTGATCGTTCAAAGTCTTTTTTTCCCCAGTGGATTTTGAGAACATGGCTGAGCCACCCAGACACACAGGCATTTCCTGAGGGTGAAGAGGCGGCTTTGGAAGCCATGTCACCTCCTTGGCCAAGTGCTCGACTCAATCAGGACAGAGCGTGGGGCTGGTGGAAGCTGACCTGCCGCCCAGTCCCATCGCCCCGTCTTGTGTTCCTCGCGCCCCATAAACATCCGTCGAGATCCATCATTGTTTTTACACCGAGTAGGTGCATACGGCTTAAGAAACACCGGTGATGCTATATTGTCAATTCAACTCCCCAGCCCCCAGCCCCCATCTTAGAAAAATGCTCTGTGCAGCCAAACATCTGTAGCCTGGGTTATGTAATCTCCCTTTATTTTGCTTTGCTCCAGACAAAATGGTGAAAAAGCTGAAATTTATGCCTTTGGAATCTGAGGCATTAATTGTTGTAAGTCAGCCTTTGGTGCCCAAAGGTAACAATTACTGCGCTCATTAATAGATTTCCCCAGCCTCGCTCATAAAGCAACTCTGGAAGGGTCTCTGGGGACAGGGTGAGGGAAGTGCACCCAGGGATCATTAACAGTCAAGTGCCCTGGGACAAGAGGGAGGCCACACCCCTCGCCCCTGGCCCTGGCTGGGCACATGCAGGGGGCATTCTGTCAGAGAAGGACCTCTCATCTTGGCAAAGTCCTCCAGTCAGTGGCTCAGAAGCATGGAGACTGGATGGCTTGCATTTTCATTAGGACAGGTGACTTTTTTTCTCTTGGGAACACCAGGGATGGAGGGACCTTCAGGGCATGGAGTCCTCCTCTTTAGTACTCACACAGGGACTTGCCCAGGGTCGCTCAGCAGGACAGTGGCTGAGCTGGGTGCTGTGACAGTGAAGAACAACGTACAAGACTTCCCAGAGTGCAGGGTGTGCTTCTCAGATGGCTTTGGGCCTGGTTTGTCTCTCTTTAGTTGGAACATAAAGTAGATTTGAAGCCAAGCAATGCTTCTCTTCTGTAGATGGAACAGGAGTAACGACTCTGAGGTCACACCGTGGCCATTGGAGAGGGTGGATCAGGGGCTGTGTGCTGCCAGAAGGGAGGTCGTTTCCGGCCTGGCATTTGTTTGTACGTGGGTCTGGGGGAAAACGCTGGACTTGGGGGTGGAAAGGGCGGGCAGTTCGTTTCCGGGATGACACCCCCCCATTTTAATTTTATTTTTATATTTATATTTGGGTGGGATCCTTGTCTGTCTTCTTTTGGGATCCTGGTGTGTTGAAAGAATTATATGAGATTTGGGTACAGACAGGGCCGGTGGAAGAATCTCCACCAGATCATCAGCTAATAAACCTCTCCACACCTGTCTGTGAAGGGCGCCCTAGTTCCCGCGTGAGGCATCACCGTGAGGGCGACTGCCTCTCTGTGCAGTATGCATGTGCCTCCTAGGGCAGTTTGATTCTCCCCAGCAGCTTACTCAGATGTAAGTGACCAAAGCCTTTCTGATCTCTGGAAAGACCTTCTGGCTTTGGGCAAAGCTTGGATCAGAGAGGCTGCTGTGCTGCCTGGGACATACAGCATGGTGACTAGCAGGCAGTCTGCTTCCCAGGGTCCATGCCTCCCACCTCTGAACTGTGTTTCTCCAGCAATTCCACCAGGTCGATTGATAGGGGTAGTTACCCCTTGTTTGTTTAGCTGTGGTTAAATACACCTAACATATTGATATAATTTACCGTGTTAACCAATCCAGTGGCATTTAGCACATTTTTATTGTTGTGCACCTGTTACCTCTATCCATCTCCTGGACTTTTTTTTTTTACTATTTCTGTGCCCATTAAACAACAACTCCTCACCAACCTCCACTTAGCCCTTGGTAACCTCTAGTACTTCCTGTTTCTATGAATTTGCCTGTTCAAGGTACCTCGTGTAAGTGGAATAATTAAATATTTGTCTTCTTGTGTTTGGCTTATTGCATTGAGCATAATGTCTTTATAGTTCGTCCATATTGTAGCAGGTGTCAGAACTTGTTTTTAAGGCTGAGTAACATTCCATTGTTTGTATATATCACATTCTGTTTATCCATTCATCCCTCCATGGACATTTGTGTTGGTTCCACCTTTTTGAGTCTTGTGAATAATGCTGCTATAAATATGGTGTACATATATATCGTGTCCCTACTCTCAATTCTTTTGAGATACACTTAGAAGTGGAATTGCTGCTTCATACGGTAATTCTATGTTGAATGTTTTGAGGAACCACCATACTGACCCATATTTTAACTTTCCTAGTGGAAAGGCAGGGCTGATGCGACTCCCTACCACCACATTGGGCCTTTCCTAAGTTAGGGATGGGGGCTGTGGCTGGACAGGGCAGCCCCTGGAACTGACATTGGGATTCTTGGAGGTTCAGCACCCCCCTTCTGGTTCAGTCATGTTCTGGTAGGGGACCTTGGACAAATCATTGAACCTGTCAGCCTCACGTCTATAAAATGGGGGTGACAGGTTGTTGGGATCTCAGAGGGACATTATACATGAAGCACTGTGCATGGACTTGGCCACAGGGAGCTCTGTCCAAGGACTAGGGTTTTCTTCTCAGAGGCCAGCAACCACACTGAGTGTTAAGGTGGTCATGTCCCCACTGGGCCATTTGGCTGTGTCTAGCTGGCCTGCTCTGCAGCGGTGGGAGGGCCATGTGTGGTGGGTGCCCAGGCCCCACCTTGAGCCCTGGCTGTTACACATTCACTGTAGAGCCTTCGCGGTCCCAAGGCTGAGGTAGCCCGTGGGGAAGTCAACATGGAAATCAGCCCACAGTGCAGGGGGGGGGGGGCGGGGGGAGGAGGGTATTATCTCTGGTCTCCGGTGCTTCACGGGTCGTGTGATATGGCTAATCCTTAATTACACCTAATGTTAAAGGTTAGTCCACCTCTGGGATGTTTCCCAGCTTGAAGGTGCCTATGGAAAATTAGTTCATTCGTAAAACAAAGTGTCAGGTTACAAACTCAAAGGGCTGGCTCCCGCAACCCACAGTGGAGATAGGGCTGGCGGGGCGCTGCTGAGAACCGGCTGTAAGTGCCTGACTCATCCATTACCTCTCACGGGGTGTCAGATGAATGTTGGCCCTCCAGAAAGATAGTATCACACCCAGAGGAAGGACGAGTTAAAAGGGCTTCACAAGCATCGGACAATCACTCAGACGGACAAAGGTCAGCATGGGAAAGACGAGGCCTGGGAAATTACATGCTGATGGTTCAACTTCGCTGTTTACCCACGAACGCCCCCACCCCCACTGCTGCTGTGCTTTGTAGGGTCAATGGAGACACCACCAAATGGCTGAGCCCCTGACTCTACCCTGGGCAGTGAGTGCCTCAGTGGGCCTAAAAGTCCTCCCAGCCAAGCACCTGATAGGTCCAAATATTTTGTGGGGTGGCAATAGTGGGTGCACAGTCCTGGACTCACAGGGAGAAGACTTTGGCAAAAGGCTTCAGTGATCTTCGTGTCCCTTTTTGCTGTCTGTTAAATGGGGATCATTATTTATGAAACTAAAATGAGATAAGGCACATGGCATGTAGGAAGCGCTCATTGAATGAAAGTTGCTGCTTCTATCATCAACCCTTCTCTTCATCATCTCCTATGAGCCAGGGGATCTGCAGATTCTCAGGATCTAGGAGAAAAATCCAACATCTGTCCCTGCGTCTGTATGCCACGCCAGGCCTCTGCTCATGGCGCCTATCAGCTGCCAGGGCCTGGAAGGAGGTGGGTATTATTAAAGGCCTCCCTTGCCCCAGCTTGGCATCCCACCTAACCCCCCTGCTACCTGAGAGAGCCTCACCCTCCTCAGCACATCTGAGTTTGCAAATAATCTTTTATTTGCCATCCGAATGTCCACATGGGTTTTTATCATGTCGCAGTGGATACTGTTAGAGAAGGTCTGTCTTTGCAAAGCCCAGTTAGCGTGTCTATTTATTAGGCTCTCTTAGGATCAGGTAAGAGTAATTACAGGACGTTCTAGGATCTTGCCCACTGGACCCAGTTTGAGTAGTTACTGATTTTGGGGAGGACTGGGGAAGGAAGGTGGCACACAGCAAGAGTTGGGAGTCGGATGGAAGTCTGAGCTTGGAGCACATTGACTCTGTTGGACAATGTCATCATGCCACTTGGCTGTGATGACAACCCACTTGAGTTACACTGCATTACAGAAAAGAAAGAGTGGCAAGAGTCCAGTGGCTGGAATGCAGACCCCCGCATGTATTTATATTTGCAATGCCTGGGCCATGTGTGTGGGGAACCAGTGGACGAGGAAGTCGTGGGGCTGAAAATAACATATGTCTGTCTCAAGTGCCAGAGGAAACTGTAGCTCTGCTGAGAAGGGGAAGTGGACAGATTCGGGAGTGGGGGTGGAAGAAATATGCTCCATGCGCAACCACGGTGTTGATGCACAAGCCCCCATTTCTCTCTGCGTGTGTAACGAGCAGCCACGGAAATGACGGACAGGAAAACAAATGCAAAACGGGGTTGGGGGTTGATTGCTTCTTTACGAGTTGGTTGGCTTCATCGAGTTCTGGATTGAAAATAAAGTTCTGGCAGGTTGAACTTTGACCCTCCCATAGCCCCTTTCCTGCGGTTTTCTGAGTTCCTTGGGGTCCTGTTCATTATGGCAAAGCTGAAACAGGTCGAGGTAGAAATGGTAAGAAAGGGAGCTCTCATTCACTGGAAAAAACTCCTTGACTTAAAAATGATTAAAACCAAAATCTCCAAACCAATTATTTTCAATCTCTTGAGAGAGAGAGAGAGAGGATTGTCTAGGGTTTTTCTGGACTCAGGGACCCCTCAGATCACATTTCTCTGCAGAACGGGGTGCTATTTTTAAAGCTTGGTTACCGCCCTGCAACTTCAATCCCGTGTGTCTCTGTGTATAATTAGAAGTGATTTAATTAAAAAAAGAAATAATAGATTGAATTCACATCATTTTAGAAAAATAAATCTTCAGAAAAGCAAGCAACTGGTTTGACGCCTTTGTTTTCCATGTTTCACCTTGCCACTCTGACGTCATCAGACACAGCCTCAGACTCCGAGCACGCTGGTCTTTGCAAACAAAACTCTGTAGCAGGACCCCAACTCTGACACCTCCCACTGAGTCAGTGACACGTCTCTCTCAGGACACTTCTGATAACCAGAATCCCAGTTCAGAGCTCAGAATCAACTGCTAAGCCTCCCACCAACTCCCTTCACTTGAAACTAGATCCCCAAGGTTTTAACCTACACATTGGGCAAGCCACTTACCCTTAACTCCCCGTGCCTCAGTTTTTTCATCTGAAGAATGGACATAATACTCTTGCCACATGCCAGAGCCAGGAGAGAATGGGACAGGTTGGAGAAACATACAAGGCGGGGCTTAGAGGAGCTGGAGAAGTATAATAGTCTGATGATCTATTGTTTCCTGCCTTGTCCTCACCTTATTCATGTTCATGCTCTAATTTACCTTCTGTTCAGGGGTGAATTCAATTTGTTGGGGATGCTGGGCTTGAGGGCTTGAGGCTGGGGGCCTCTATCTATCTTAGTCAGAGTATCTCTTACAGGCCAGCACTTGGCGCCAGCAGCTTCACCATGGTTTGCTCAGTTATAGCTCAAGATAACCCGTGAGAGTGACACTGATGGGCCCATTTCACAGCTTGGGAGACTGATAAGCAGCTGCTCCTTTAACACCAGTTGAAACAACTTTAACACCATCAGTAGTTTAAAAAATATTTTACAACCAACCAAAGAAAAATTATGCAGCTGCCTGTGGGAAGGATGGGAAGGTGAGCAGAGCAAGGCATTCAAAGATTAGGATCTTGGGAGGGGAGCAGCAGATCTGGTCCACATCCTGTGTTATGGGGTGACTAACATCCCCCCTAATTTTTTGTCTACTCAGATTGTGACCTTCTTTGGAAACAGGGTCTTCATAAGTCTTGAGGGCAGATCATTCTGGATTTATTGAGGAGTGGTATCTTTATAAAGAGAGGAGAGGACACAGAGACACAGAGGAAAGAAGCCATGTTGAGATTGAGGCAGAGGTTGGAGTGATGCACGCACAAGCCAAGGAATGCCAGGCACTCCCAGCCACAGGAAGAAGCCAAGAAGGAGCCCTTTGGAGGGAACATGTCCCTGCTGACACCTTGATTTTGGACTTCTGGCTCCCAGAACTGAGAGAAAATACATTTTTATTGTTTTAAGCCACCAGGTTTGTGGTAACTGGTTAAGACATCCTGTAGTTCTCTGGTTAGCTGCTTACATTTGGTCACCAGAAAGGAGGCAGGAGTGCACGCTAAGCACACGTACATAGCAAATTGTTGGCACTGTGAAGGGAAATGTAGTTTCTTTGGGAAAACAGGACAAAAAGGCAGAAGTCCCTCGCTCTTGCCTCGGAGCCTGCCTTAAAGATAGGATCCACAAGTCTGCAGAGCAGTCCAGCAGCGTGAGGTGTGGGAGCAGGGGAGTGATGTAAGATGACATGATTTATTGCTTTGTTAAGCAATGTTTTCAGCCATGGATCTTGCTTTCAGGCTGAGACGATTGCTGAAGTAACAGGCGGGCCAAGGGAATTTGAACACACAGAGAGCATCTCCGGCGAAGGGCGAGCGAACGAGGCTGATGTTTCTATTGGGAAAGAGGGAGGGGGAGGTTTGAAGACTTAACTATGGGAAGAAAAACTGCTCTGGGTGACCAGGTGACATCACAAGAATTTAGTGACAGGAGAGTATGGGGGATATTGACGTAGGCTGGTTGAGCCACATCTCCAAGGGACTGCTCTGAGAAATCCTTCAAACTGGGACAGCAATTAGAGGCCTCCAACCCCAACAGGTGAGCAGGCGCTGGTAACTGAGAGGCCCGGGAAGGGTCAAGGCTAAATGTGAGGCCAAATTTTGAAGAGAACAAATGATCTGATAGATGGAGAACCAGCCAAGAGCAAATTACAGCAGTTCAGCTGGGAGATGACTAAAGCAAAAACTAAAATCTTGGCAGCAGTCATTGCTGAGTGTCCAGCCATCCATGTGTGAGCGCAGGGGTGTATGTGTATTCTATTGTTTTTTAAAAGTGATTAAAAAAATCTCATAATTACAGGAATGGATCAATGCCTCCAGAGGAGTCACAAATGATCATCTGTATCCAAAAGGACACCCAAATTTCTCACCTGGGGCCGAGGGTGTGCTGGGATGACTCTACCTTGGGAAGCTGGCCGTCTGCCACCGGGGGAGGGCATAGACCGACCAGCTGTGTGGGAAGGGGAGTGATCTGAAAGGGGGTGGGAGAGGGTGGGAGAGGGTCCCCTGGAGTGAAGGGCTCCTTGGCTCTGTGTCTGTCCTGCAGAGTGAGGACCACCTACCCGTGTCCATCTCTCCATTGTGTCCAGAGGACTGGTCTTCTCATTGGGCTCTCGGTCAGTGCTCAAATCTCAGAGGTTGATAGTTATTCAAGTTGATGGAAAAGAAAACATGATTTATAATGAAGTCATAGCTCCCACAGATTGAAAGGGACAGTGCAGGGCAGTGGCCAAGAGCCTGTGCTCTGAAATTCAATCCTGCCTCTAGCTGTGTGACAAAAATTATGAGGTCAACACATCGTATATGATTATTGCATTACCTAACCTCCTCTGTTGGATAAGTGGGTTCTAGAACCATAAGTGGCAGCAATGAAACAAAATGACATATGTGACAGAGAGAACGCCTGGCATGTAGAAAACTTGAGAAAATGTGAGCTGTTGTTTTCAGCCATGGATCTTGCAGGTGCCTGCTCTGTGTTGGACTGTGTTATCTTCTAACCTGCACCACTGCCCAGGCTGGAGGAGGTAGATGTTCCTCCCTGATTCCTATTTGAAGGAATGGAGGCTTGGAGGACTTGAATAATTCGCCTAAGCTTCCTTACCAGCTGAGTGGCAGGGCCAGGATTTGAACTCACAACTACGGCCTCCAACTATTCTACTATTCTAGCTCTGGGTACGATATCACCATGGCTCAGCTCAAGTGGAAGGGGCAAGCAGCAATGGGTGCCCCTGTCACTGTTCCTTTTATGAATCAATGTCCTGGCCAGCCCCAAGGCACCACTGAAAGGGCTTGATTATAAGTTATATATGTTCAACTTAAAAAAAATCCTGCCAATTTTTCCTCCAATGTACTTGTACCAACCTATGTTCCCAGCAGCAACATCGGAGAGGGTTCTAGTCACTCCATACCCTGGCAAGACTTTGCAATATCTTAAGAAAAAACCAAACAACTGTTCTGGTGGGTGTGTAGTGGTATATCAATGATTAGAATAAGCATTTCTATAGTTATTTTTATGTTGAATACTTTTTCTTATGTGTATTGGCCATTTGGACATCCTTTCCTTGTGAAGTGCCTGTTAAAGTCTTTTGCCCTTAATTGAATTGCTGATATATATATATTTTTATTGAGTTATAGGAGTTGTTTTTATATTCTGAATATGTTTGCTAAGCTTGCTTTCTGACTTTCTTCATGGTGTTTTTGTTGAACAGAAATTCTCATTTTTCTTGAGTATGTTAATTACATTTTTATAGATGCTAATGATGATAAAAGACTGAATTGTCACAGGAATTATTTCCTGTTGAATATGATTTCCTGCATTATATTTTTAATTTTAATTTTTTAATTGCAGAGAAAGTCTTAATTTTAATGAAGCCCAATTTATCCATTTTTTTCCTTTATGATCACTGCTTTTTGTACTTGTTAATTTTTTTTTGCTTATCCTAGGGCTATGAGGATACTCTCTCTGTCATCTTTTAGAAGCTTTATTGTTTTACTTGTACATTTAAGTCTACATTCCACCTGAGATTGACTTTTATGTGTGGTGTGAGGTTGGGATCACCATTAGCTTCTCTTCCACGTGGACATTCAGTTTGGCCTGCAGTACGTAATGTGCAGTATGCAGTAGGCAGATAGACCATCTTCCCTCCAGGCTTTGCAGAGGCATCTTTATTATAAACTTTGTAACCATACATGTGAACATCCCTTCCTGAACTCTTTTCGGATGGCTCAGTGGCTGCTTCAGAGATGAGTGGCCTGGGCCTCCCCATGTTTCCAAGGAAGAAGGAAGTGCTGGGCTCTTGCTTTCTAAGGAGCTGCTATGCTTCCTCTGCTGAATCACTTGGTCTATATTGGCCCTTTTCTGACTTCTTCCCATTGACACAACTCATTGGCTGGCAAAATTATCAAAATAGCAAAGCCTTACATAACATTGACCATATCATAGACACTGTTCTAAATATGCTTTAACTCATTTAATTTTTACACAAACCCGTGATGTAGTAGTTACTGTTATGATCTCCATTTCCCTGACAAGAAAACTTGGGCGTGTAAGACCACACGGGTGGCACATTCTGGAGCTGAAATTTAAACCCGGTAATGTGGCCTTGATGTCCATGTCCTTCAGCATGACACTGGACTTTCTTTCAGCGGAGGGCAGATAGTGGGACGGTGGAGGACAAAGTCACCCCGGCCTACCAGAAAGGACCTCTGACTCATTATCTGGGCTTCTATAACTACTGGATGCAAGATTTTTGAACACATTGACTAATCTCTTTCAACTGGTTTCCTCAACTGGAAAGTAAGAGAGTAAAATGATATTTTCAGCTCTGACACTGCACAGCATCATTTATCTGGAAGATTCCTAAAGAGATTGTGGATTTTTTTGGAGAGAAGAAAATTGTACAGCGGGGAGTAGGGTTTTGGCAGAGAATGGGAGGAGCTACAGAGCGTGGTGAGAGCCAGGTTGGGGTTGCAGGGGTCAGGGGGTAAGGGGAGGGAAGGGAGCCAGCCTTCCAACCTTGTCCCTTTCTATCTGCGTGTCCCCTTCCTGGACCATCCGATCCAGCCTACCAGTTTCCATGCTGGAGGAGGGGGTGATTCCTAGGTGCAAAGTTGACTAATTGACCCCCCTTCGAGGAATTTGTTTGAGAACATTCTTATTTATTCCCAAGGTTACGGTTCCTGTGTGAGCCTCCTGGGAGGCGGTTTCTCTGCCCAGAGCTGGCTAATTGTTCACCCACCGTGTCCATTCACTGGTGAGATCACACCAGGCTCTTCCCCACAGACACAAAGGTCGACCAGAGGTGGCCGTGTATCCTCGCTAGCCCGTCAAGCCCAAGGCTGAGGGCCTGGGAACAGCCCTTTATCATTAACTCCTGGAAAAGGGTATTATTAGTGGTGGTGTTGGTGGGGACAGTTAAAAAATAACTTAGAAATGTCACACAAGTGTTATATATTATTTTTAGAAAAAATTTAGTAAATTCAGATACACAGAAAGAGAAAACAAAGAATGTCACTTGTATTATTTTAATCCAGAGGTAACTGCTGTGATCATTTTTGGAGTTATTCTCTTTATAGGTTTTTGGATCTCTCTCTTTATAGATCTCCTTCTCTCTATGTATGATATGCATAAATATATAATATATAATACATACCTACACATTGATATAGTTAGTTTTTGGGGGGTAAAAATAGATTCCTCTCTTTTGGAGCTTGCTCTATTGTAAGCATCTCCTACACCATTCATCATCTTTTGTCACCTCTAGTAGCCGTATGACAAACCTTGGGAGACAGTTTTCCATTATACACTGCGAACATCCTTATTCATGCATTTTTGAACACATTTCTCATTATTTCCTTAGGATATTTTTTAAACTATCAAAATGAACATGTCCCTGTGATTTTTTTTGGAAAGATAAGCAAGTCCTTAATACTGGACTCATCATTGTCAGTAAACATTTATATAGCCCCAATAACATTCATAACTACTTTTTAATGGAATGCCTTATATATTAGCATTTTTTCCTCTCTACCTTATTTCATTTAATTTTCCAGAGAGGTAAAAAACAATGAGGTTCATTTGTTCCCATTTTACGGCTGTGACAGCAAAGGCTTTAGGTGGGTCACTCAGCTGAGAAGAGGAGGGAGAGGAGGCAGGTCTGGGGTGCTCTCCCCTCTGCCCAGCTCCCTGCTGCCAGCAGGGTGTGTGGGGCCCGCCCAGCAGGAGGCCCTGGCTCTCAGATGCTATGGCTGGAAGACTGGTGCCTATGGAGATTGACATCCACCCAAGGAGAAGCCGGGATGACGCATGCGCGGCTCTGTGATGAGAGGTGGGCGGCGGCTTCAGAACAGCTTTCCTGGAGCCTAGCCAGGAAGGAGGGGGACGGGGAGCCACAGAAGAGCAAAGAGAGCACGCCAGGCAGGGGACGCAGCATGAGCAAAGTGGTGAAGTCAAGGAAACCCGACCCGCCTCCCTGCGACTCACTCACTCAAAGCCCCGTGTTGAGATCAGCTTACAGGAGGTCTGTTCTAGCACCTTCTCCAGACACTGACAGCGAATGTGCAGTGTCACAGGCAACGGTGGTAATAACGGAAATTTAATTTTCTGTTAAGCAGCCTACATATATTTAAATAATTTCATTCTATAGATGGACATGCTTTGCTGATCCCTCCCTTTGTTCCTCAAGATGGTAATAGCCTTTTGCCCGATTGTAAGAATATTATGCATTCAGTTGTGAAAGGTAAAGTCTTACACAATGCAGACACGCACGAAGATGGAAGCCAAGGCCAGCACAACCTCCCATCCTGAGATAGCTGCTCCGCCCCTGCTCCCAGACTCCCTCCAGGCCTATAGATTCATGGGGGCTTTCCGTTCCAGTTTTACATAAATGGGATCGGGCCAGACACACTCTTCTGTGGCATGTTTTCCCACTCAACAATCTGTCTTGGACACCTTCCCCGTCATTACGTATGGATTTCCATCATTATATTTATTTATTTTTGTAGCGTCTGACTTGCAGTAATTCAAAATGGTCAAATTTCCGGTGTATAAAATGTTCATTAAAGTGCATAGAAATTGGGGTTTGACGCTCAGATGAAAGGTCCTTCATTTTCTCAAAATGGCATGGGCTTTGTAAGCCATGGCGGCCCAGGAACTAGGGATCTTCCTGTTTATATTTTTCCTGTTTACATTTTTATTTTGCAAACGTTCCAATGACTTAGAGTAGAGGACAGTACCATGAACTCTCAAATACCCATCCCCCGGATTCGGCGACTATCAAGGTTTCGCCACATTTGCTCTGTTTATCCTTGATTTCTTTTATTTTCTTCTTTTGCTGAAATATTTTAAAGCAAATCCAGTTATCTTGTCTTTTTACCCTTGTGTCCTTTGGCATGCATTCCTTAAAAATGAAAACGCCATTTTCTTATGCAGCCGCCACACCAGGCAGTACTACACCTAACAAACTGAGCCTTGATTCCCGGGCCACCTGCTTTATCACCAGCCTCCCCTGATAGCCCCTGACTGCCTTTATTCGTTTGTTTTACAGTTATTTTGTTTGGATCAGGAACCAAACAGGGAGAATACTTTTTGTTTGGTTGTGTTCCTCAACTTTGTTTTCTAGAGCAATTCTCAAGTAATACTAATTCACATAGTGAGATAGCAATTTCAATTCCTGCAGCCCTTGTTTACATCAAGGGGGAAGTCTTGGCTTGTTGGGAGTATGTTTGAAGCACCAACCTGGGGGACTTTTAATAACTCCCCTGCTTTCTTCGTGAGTTTCTCTCCCAACCTCCTTCCTCCGTCCCTTCTTTCTTTCTCGTTCACAGTCTTAAACAGGCAACCTTCTCTAGCTAGATTTTAATAACATTATTTTCTTTGCATGTGGTTACTAGTACCATTATCTTCTATTATGGTAACTGACGTGAATATTCTACTTAAGGTAGTATAGTATTTAAAAATAAAATAAAATATATTTATTTGAGTAAAATGAATGGTTCAGTTTAAAGAAAGGCCACCAGATGGATGGCATGCAAACACAACAGCCCTTCAGGAAAGTGCACTTAATTTAATGTTTTGTTTCTGTTTTTACTTTTTGGCGACTCGTGGTTGTATTGGGGACATAGTGGCACGAGGATGGCCTTAGGCTTCTGCACTGTTTCTCTGTGTCCCCAGGAGAGGGTAGTGGCTGCTTCTGCTTCTGCCTCATCCTTTTTGGTAAGTTTTCTTTTCTCATTCTCCCACCCTCTTCGGATTGGTTACTTCTCAAGCGCTATGAGCTGGGAAACAGACAAGTTTGTTCTGACTGTATCTAAAATAAGAGGAAATAGTCTGTGAGTGAGAGTCAGATGGGACAAACATGGGGCTAGTTTTTTTTTAGGTCCTTCCTGTCCCACCTCCTGTTTAGTGTCACCCTGCTTATGTCTTCAAGGTTGCTTGAAGGGTGGCTGTTGGCATGGTAATGAAAGCCATTGCTACTTATGGCAGGTAAAGTGACAGGAGGGTCACGGGTCCCTAGCATTCCCACACAGATGTTTCAG
Source organism: Saccopteryx leptura (assembly GCF_036850995.1). Taxonomy (NCBI): domain Eukaryota; kingdom Metazoa; phylum Chordata; class Mammalia; order Chiroptera; family Emballonuridae; genus Saccopteryx; species Saccopteryx leptura. The sequence goes on along the minus strand of NC_089515.1, from coordinate 11,887,198 downwards.
GCTATAACATCGATTTGTGAGTTTCCTCCCTTTATCCCTATAGCATTATGATGTGGAATCAGCATTGTGACCTTCGATTCGGGGACACACGATCTGTGGCTGAGAGAGGCCACGTGGTTTTCCAATGCCCTCGCAGCTGGCTTGTGGCCAAGTTGTGGCTCCAACCAGGTCTTGTCAATGTAAGAAATGTAGACTTTGTAGAAGCGTTTATTTGACCCAGACTGACGACATATTCTGGGGAGCGAGACCTCAAATGCTCCGGAGAATAAGTTTTGCAGCTTCTTTTATGCATTTGAAATGAAGGAGGGGACAGAAGGAAGATGACATGGAGGTGGGAGAAAGCAAGATGGTGGCAGGATCACCCGGGAGCTAAGGTGCATGTTTTAGAGCAGTGGTCCCCAACCTTTTTTAGGCCACGGACCAGCTTAATGTCAGAAAATATTTTCACGGACCGGCCTTTAGGGTGGGACAGATAAATGTATCACGTGACCGAGACAAGCGTCAAGAGTGAGTCTTAGACGGATGTAACAGAGGGAATCTGGTCATTTTTAAAAAATAAAACATCATTCAGACTTAAATATAAATAAAACAGAAATAATGTAAGTTATTTATTCTTTCTCTGCGGACTGGTACCAAATGGCCCACGGACCGGTACCCGTCCGTGGCCCGGGGTTTGGGGACCACTGTTTTAGAGGAAGGGGCCTGAAACGGAGCATCTCAAAGGCGTGTTGACCTGGCTGCACAGAAACAATGGGCAGGGCTTGCTGAAGGCAATGGTAAGCCTTTCAGTAAAGAAGTTATATGCCGGGGGTGTGACTACCCACCATGACCTCCCCATTAGCAATTTGTGATCGTATTACCCCATGAGAATATTTTCCGTAGAACCCTGCCATTTTTTGTCCACCAAATCCAGTGAATTTTGCACTCTATCTTCTTTGTGCTCACGCCTGGGTCACATGAACCTGGGGGTTCTGAACAGTGAGTGTCCGCCCAAGGAGGGGTGCTGGGAGGGAAACATCCCGTAACTGCCACGAACCAGGAGCCAGGGCGTTGGGACAGGCCGATTCAGGGGAGTTCAGCTGCTAGGCACCAGGCTCTTACGTGGTCAGGCTGTCCTCGGCCAAAAGGACAGCTGGGCCAGAGTGGGGGCCAAGAACGCTTAGTCCTCATTATCCTTAGCCCTGGCCGTGGAAGGCAGAGCAGGGTCCCAGGAGTCACCGAGCTGGGTTCTGGAGCCTTCATGGCTGTGTGTCCTGGGCCAGGAAACCTTTCCCACCTCTGAGCCTCGGCTGAAAAGAGGGGCTGAGACCTGGATCAGGGACCTCCAACATGACTGGGGGGGGGGGGGGCTGTCAACTTTCCTCTGTGCCTCTCCAGATTCCTCAGTAATTAAAACAACTCTTTGTTGTTGGTTTTTTTTGTTGTTGTTTTTACATTCTTAAGACTTAATTGAAAGGGTTCTGATGCCAATGTTTTTTAAAAACACTGAACACAATAATGTTGCATGTTCCACTCTCACTTCCTCTTGCATTTCCACTCCTGGGGTCATGATACTTCCCACCTCCATCAATAGTAACCAGGTACCTGGGAGACAGTCTTGAATCTGTCCCTTCCTCCTTCCCTCCTCCCCTCTCCTACATTCTATCCAGTCACTTCCTCAGTTTCCCTTCAGCCCCCTGCCATTGTCCTGACCCTGCACAGCTCCCTCGCCTCCCCATTGGCCCCCCTGCCATTAGCCTCATGCCCTGCCCTCTCCTGATGTGCACAGTGGCTCGCACTGCCAGGCAGGAGAAAGCCCAAGGTGTGAGGCCTCCCGGGCCTTTGGGTCCTGCCCTCCTTGGGCTTCTCCTCCTTGTTCCCCTCTGTGGCTAACCCTAGGACTGCTGCTTCTTGTCATCTTGGAGCCATTGGACATGTCCTCAGTGAAACCTCCTGCAAGCACCTGCCCCAGCAGGTGAGTCACTTCTGTGTCCCTGCAGCTACTGTTACGTTTTATCATATTATTCCCCCTGATCTGGGTTCTCCTGCTAGACCCAGGCTTCTCAGAGTCTGGGGTTTAAAAATTCACCCTGAATCATAGACCCCCAGTTTCTCTAGCATTCTGGGCTCAGCAAACATTTGTTGAACAAAGCCCCACGCCAGGTGCAGGGAGCTCGAGCCTTGCTATTTTGATACTGCAGACATGTGGACCTTACCACGGTGACCCCTAGGATTGTGTGACTGCAGCTTTGTGAACACCAACCTTTAAAAAAAATAAATCTGAATCATACAAAGACAGATGCACTTACACTGAGAAATGAGTGCAAACTCCTTCAAAGCCAATTGAATTGATCGATTGCTTTTCTATAGAACACGGTTCGGGAGCAACTCCACAACTGGAGCAACTCTCTCATTACATGGCTCCTGGCGCAGTGGACGCAGGCCCTGGCCCTGCGGAATCTCAAATCCGACTTCTCAGAGATTTATTTTTTGTTAGAAACAATTTTCTTCCATTTTCACCAATATGGATTCTTTTCAAGGTAGATTCGACCGTGAAGATTTGCTTCACGGACAAGTTTTTTTGGCCCTTTTAAGTTTTATAAATTAATTATAAAGCTCTGTTTTTGGTGACGGGTGTTCTTTCTACCAAATCCAGGTTTTCTGGGACAAATATTGTGGTATTTATTTTTAAACTTTATAAAATTAACTTTTTTTGAACAATTTTAGGTTTATAGAAAAATTGAATGGAAAGCAGAGAGAGTCCCCGTAGACCCCTGCCCCCCCAACCTCCCCACTGTGGACATCACACACCATGGTGCATTTGTTAGAAGTGATGAACCCGCATTGACACGTCATCACCCAAAGTCCACAGTTTACATTAGGTTCACTCTTGGTGTTGTACATTGTATAGGTTTGGACAAATGCTCATACGAGCATTCACTTCCCAGCACTTCTGGCCTGTTCCAGGCGCCCTCCAAAAGAGAGCCCTCAGGCAGGGGCTGCTGGGTGCTTGCAGAAGGGCTCTGTAGATGTGTGTTGAAAATGTTAAGTGCCAAGAAAACAGGAGGGGCAGCTAAGAGTCCTCAGGCCATTTGCACGTACTGTTTCCTGGTTGCAGCAGCCTTCTCTGTAGCTCTTTGAAGGGCTGGCACCTCATTTGTTAGCTGTCAGCCCAAAGTCTCTTTTTCTGACAGATCCTCTCCAAATTAGCCTCTCCCCAAGAATACTCCATCATCTCATCACTTTCATTTCTTCCACAGTGGGTGTCACAATCAGAAATCAGCTGACGTGTTTGTTTGTTTGCAGGCACTGCTGTGTTTCTACTGACTTAGAGAAGCATCTGGCTCAGAATTGCACCTCCATGACTCTTTTCTGTCTACACATGCGCCTTGCCATCTACACCCCAGCTAACTATCAGCATGCCTTCCACGATCCCACACTTACCACCAGCTAGGGGCAGTGAAGGCTGAGTTTGGGTTAGAGAAGCATGTAGATGCTGCTCAGGTTTTCATGCACATTGGCCAAACGTTTACTCATCAGAAGAGTCTGAAATCTGTAAAGTCCTTGTGCTTTGGGGGAAAGGCGATTATGTAAGTTCCCTGAATGATTAGATATTTTTACTTCTGATGTAAAGTTTAGATCCCTTCTGACAGCCCACTTGTAGGTATTCAATGGACAAGAGCCCAGTGAACGTACTTCAAGATCAATTTCATGTCACGTTTTCTGTGAAAAAGAGGTTTATTCCATCCTCCAAAAATCTGTAGGGTATCTTGCTTCTATTTTGCTTAAAAAACTACACTTAGTTTGCTTTGAAGATGAACATAACTGAGATGCTATTATGTTCCTTCCCTACTTTGCGACATCTAGACATTCCTTCGCTATGAATACTCCAGAGAAACAGCTTTCTTTGATTTTTTTTTTTCAGTTTAGAAGATCAAAAGCTTCCCAAAATTGTTTCAAACAAAAAATAAATCTCTGAGAAGTCGGATTTGAAATTCCGCAGGGCCAGGGCCTGCGTCCACTGCGCCAGGAGCCATGTAATGAGAGAGTTGCTCCAGTTGTGGTGTTTGGTCTCCTTTCTGCCTCTCTCCTCTCCCAGGGAAGCTCTGGCTTAGCCTCCACCATCTGCTTTCTCTTGTGAAATCTTAGAATACTGGGCCTAAAATTAAATTTATTGTAAATCTGCGCAGGCAGGATCATTTCCTAAAGAGAGTGCTTAAAATAAATGACTGCAGAGCTCTGGAAAACCCACTATTACTTGGAGAGGAGCACTCACATGGCAGGAGGTTTTGAATGAAGGATTCAGTTTTCTTTTTGGGTCTCATCATAAATGTCACATATACAGTGTGTCCGTAAAGTCATGGTGCACTTTTGACCGGTCACAGGAAAGTAACGAAAGACGATAGAAATGTGAAATCTGCATCAAATAAAAGGAAAACCCTCCCAGTTTCTGTAGGATGATGTGGCAGCATGTGTGCATGCGCAGATGATGATGTAACACTGTGTATACAGCGGAGCAGCCCACGGCCATGCCAGTCGAGATGTGGACGGTACAGAGGAAAGTTCAGTGTGTTCTGTGGCTCGCTAAATTAGAATCCGTGACCAAAGTGCAATGTGAATATCGGCGCGTTTATAACGAAGCGCCACCACATAGGAATAACATTACTCGGTGGGATAAGCAGTTGAAGGAAACCGGCAGTTTGGTGGAGAAACCCTGTTCTGGTAGGCCATCAGTCAGTGAGGAGTCTATAGAGGCTATACGGGATAGCTACCTAAGGAGCCCTAAAAAATCTGTGCGTGAGCCCATATCAAACTGCACTGAATAGGTATGAAACTGCACCTTTTATTTGGTGCAGATTTCACATTTCTATCATCTTTTGTTGCTTTCCTGTGACCGGTCAAAAGTGCACCATGACTTTACGGACACACTGTATTTCGTCACCCTGATTCTACCATAAAGGAAGTACCTGGACCAATGCCTTATGCTGCTGTTTCCCTCTGCTTTGGGAAGGTAGAGGGTTTAGCAACCACCCTCCTACTCTTTCCTGGTGGCTTGGGACAGCTGTGTTTTGGGCTGTCACGAGGTCTTAGAACAGCGGTTCTCAACCTGTGGGTCGCGACCCCGGCGGGGGTCGAACGACCAAAACACAGGGGTCGCCTAAAGCCATCGGAAATACATATTTTATTTAAAAATGTATTGTATAATAAATATGTATTTTCCGATGGCTTTAGGCAACCCCTGTGTTTTGGTCGTTTGACCCCCGCCGGGGTCGCGACCCACAGGTTGAGAACCGCTGTCTTAGGAATGTTGGTGGATAGACTATGAGGGGAGACAGAAAATCTCAGAAACTTCATTAGTAGAAGTTGACCACCTGGTAGGATATGGAAATCAGAGAAGAGGAGAGGTCTAGCATCACCTGACAGATGCTCGGAGGAAAACCATAGAGCCTGGCTTTCAAGAAGTCAGCGATCACAGGATCTCCATGACCTTGCCCATTAGAGCTGAATCCTCAAGATGGGCCTTTCCCTGGTACCCAGTTTAGCTTTGTCCTTGGGTTACACGTAAACATTAAAGTAATAAAAGTTAGAAAACATGCAGTAAAATGGATTAATGGCAGAAGTTAGAGAATAAAAACAAATGCAGAAAAAAAGAGAATAAAAACACCATCCGTAATCCCGCCCACTTTGAAAAACGAATGATTACACTTTGGTATCATTTTATACTTAGAGCATGATGTGAGTGTATACATATATATAATTTAAGTATATACATATGTATATAGACATATGTATACATTTGAACCATAAATGTATATGCATTCATACTTGTTTTGATATATAGCTATTTTTGTCATTGGCTTCTCCTGGTATAGTGTAAAGATCTTTCATGTTCATAAATAGGTACTTTCATTTATATAACTTTAAAGTTTAATGGAAGTAATTTTAGACAGTGAAAAAGTTACCAAAATAGTACAGCACCAAGCTGTATAGCCCTCTCCAGCTTCCCGTGATGTTAACGCCCTGCCTAACCATATAGCATGGTGGTCAAAACTAAGAAATTAACATTACTAAACTGCAGGCTTGCCTGACCAGGTGGTGGCGCAGTGGATAGAGTGTCAGACTGGGATGCGGAGGACCCAGGTTCAAAACCCCGAGGTCGCCAGCTTGAGTGTGGGCTCATCTGGTTTGAACAAGGCTCACCAGCTTGAGCCCAAAGTCACTGGCTAGAGCAAAGGGGTCACTCGGTCTGCTATACCCCCCCAGTCAAGGCACATATGAGAAAACAATCAATGAACAACTGAGGTACCGCAACGAAGAATTGATGCTTCTCCTCTCTCTCCCTTCCTATCTGTCTGTCCCTCTCTTTGTCACAAAAACAAACAAACAAACAAACAAACTACAGGCTTTATTGAGACTTCTCTAGTCTTTCTCCTGATGGCCCTGTTCTGTTCCCAGACCCAGTTCAGGAGCCCCTGTTGTGTTGGTGTATGCCTCCTTAGTCTCCAGCCTGTGACAGTTCTTTTCTTGTTCTTTATGACTTTGACATTTTTAAATAATATAGTTCATTTATTTTCTGGCATGCCCCGCAATTCTTTTTTCTGATGTTTCCTTATGATTAGATTGAGTTTATATATTTTTGGTAAATTACTGCACGTGTCCTCAGTATATCATCGGGGCCTCCAGGATCTTAATACATCTCGTTACTGGCGGTGTGAACCTTGATCATATGGTTAATGTGACGTCTGCTGAGTTTCCTCCAACGTAAGGTCATCATTTCACCCACTGCAATGAATAACTCTTGGGGAGACATATTGAAAGTGTGCAAATATCCTTTTTCTGCTCAAATATGAGCCGGCTGGTTTTAGCATCCACTGGAGGATCTAGATTGCAACAGTTATCTCTGTGATGTTCTTCTAATGGATTTTCTATTCGCTTCATTCTTTCATTTATTCATTGGAATTTTTCTGTACTGAAGAACAGTCCTTTCTTATTTGTTTGTTTTTTCATTAATATTAATATGGCCTCATGGGTGTTTGTTCTAGTCTGTGGTTACAATCTAATGCTACCTTGATTTATTTTTGTTGCTCCCGTTGTTACAGATTTAAACTTTGGGGACTTTTTCTGGTTGGTTCTTATGCCTTTTTTTTTTTTTAAACCATATTCCATTTCTAGAGTTTTCTTTCGGGCACTTCCTTACTTTCTGGCACATGGAGATGCTCCAGCACATGTACACAAAGTGTTGTGTATTTTGCCTGAACAGTATTGGAATCAAACACTTTTTTTAGGAGCCCTCTTATTGGAGAATGGTACTTAGGAACCGAGGTCCTTCATACTATTGGAATGTCATTGCTTTCATCAGGCAGACCTTGGAAATATATATAAACACACACACCAACATGTTTATCTTCATTCCTTAAAAAAAACACCATGAATTTATATGAATAGCTCTTAGTCCAATCCAATGCCACAGGACACATTTTAACTTTCTCACTTTTTTTATTTATAGTCTTTTCGTACATGAGAAACCTTGCTCTCATTATATATAATTTACTTAATTATTCAACTCTTCTAGACACATAAAGCAGTTTCAGAATAGCTAACTTACTGTAACTAAAATACAGTATTTGTGTGCGGTTCTTTAGTCTTTAGCCTAAAAATAAACAGTCAACATATCGTCCCCAAAGTAATTTAGGGTTGGTTCTTTTCCCCCCATGCCCTTCAGTGTGGTTATACGATTCATTTGTGATACAGTCAGTTTCATCTGTTACACTTGGTTTTCCATTTGGGGATCCCTCTCCATCTTGATTTCTTTAAGTTACTTATGGTAAAATTGACTCTGTAGGCAGTTCTATGACTTTTAACAAATTCATGGAGTTACATATCCACCACTCCAGTACCATCCAGAGCAGGTCATCACCTCTAACAATTCCCTCACGTGTCCCTTTGTAGGCAACCCACCGATTTGTTTACTAAGTGTATAGTTTGGCTTTTCCAGAATGTCATATAAATGGAATCATGCAATATATGTCACCTTTTGGGTCTGCCCTCCAACACTTAGCAAATGCATTTAAAACTCATCCATGGGCTCTGGCTGGTTGGCTCAGTGGTAGAGCATCAGCCTGGCGTGCGGAAGTCCTGGGTTCGATTCCTGGCCAGGGCACACAGGAGAGGTGCCCATTTGCTTCTCCACCCCTCCCCCTCTCCTTCCTCTCTGTCTCTCTCTTCCCCTCCGGCAGCCGAGGCTCCATTGGAGCAAAAGATGGCCCGGGCGCTGGGGATGGCTCCTTGGCCTCTGCCCCAGGTGCTAGAGTGGCTCTGGTCGTGACAGAGAGACGACCTGGATGGGCAGAGCATTGCCCCCTGGTGGGCATGCTGGGTGGATCCCGGTTGGGCGCATGTGGGAGTCTGTCTGACTGCCTCCCCGTTTCCAGCTTCAGAAAAAATACAAAAAATAAAATAAAATAAAATTCATTCATGTTGTATGTATCAATAGTTCGTTTTTCTTTTATTGCTGAGTAGTATTTCATTGTATAGATATATCACAGGTAGATTTTTTTTCCTGTCTACTGGTTGAAGTACATATGGGTTTTTTTCCAGTGTTTGATGACTATGAATAAAACTGCTTTAAACATTTGTATACAGGGTCTGTGTGTGTGTGTGTGTGTGTATACATAAATTTTTATTTCTCTTAGGTAAAGAGCTTTTATTAGGGTAATACTGACCCTATAAAATGAGTTTTGTCCTTTTTGTGTAGTCAACTTACCTAGAGGTATATGAATTTTATTGCTCTTTCAAAGATTCAAGTTTGGTTTCTCTATAATTTTTCTGTTTTCAAAATCAATAATTTCTGATGTCATTGTAATTATTTCCTTCCTTCTGATTGCTTTGGTTAACTTTGCTCTTCTTTTTCTATTTTCCTAAGCTAAAGGCTAAGATTACTGACTTGAACCTACTTTTTTGGAAATGTAAGGAATTAATACAATAAGTTTCCTCTAAACACTGTTTTAGTGTATCCTACAGATTTTGTGTTGTATTTTTATTTTATTACAGTTTAAAATAATTTTTAGGAGAGAAAAAGATGGCAGCGGAGTAGGTGGACACACAGACGTCCAGCTCTCACCACCAAACTGGAATACAAATCAATTTAGGAAAAATCAGCATGAAAAACCAACTCTGAACTGCAAGAACAGCTCTCAAAAACCAAGGAACACCTGACCTGTGGTGGCGCAGTGGGATAAAGCATCGACTTGGAACGCTGAGGTCGCCTGTTCAATACCCTGGGCTTGCCTGGTCAAGGCACATATGGGAGTTGATGCTTCCTGGTCCTCCCCTTTCTCTCTCTCTCTCTCAAAATAGAATAAATAAAATTAAAAAACAAACAAACCAAGGAGCAAAGAAGAAGCCACAACAAACCTGGTAGGGAGCGACTGAATCTCCCCTGCTTACAGGAATGGAGGGGGGAGGAGTGAGGCTAAGAGCCCAGAGGGGATCTCACACAAGGAAAAAGAGCAGAAACTACTGCTCACAGCCACTTGCCTGGCGACCAGGGAGCGAGGTGTGTTGAAAAGACCAGCTTATCTCCCAAGTGGAAAGGAAAGAGAGAGGAACAGACTGTGAGGGGCTAAGGAATGAAGGAGATGAGCTAAAAAAGCTAACTCATCCATGCTGGAGGCGGCCATAGCGGGGGGAGGGACTGAACCTTTCACAAAAACAGAGCTGAATTGCTTCCGGATCAGAGACCTCTGGACATCTATCCAGTTCCAATCAGCGCAACAAGACACAGCTGAAAACAAGAAGTGGGGAGGAGGGGCAGTAACTCAGGTCTCCATGGAGATCTGAGATACACCTCCCCCTACTGAAGCTGAAAAAACACCCTGCCCCCAGGGAGATTAGTTGGCTAAAGAGGACTTCAGAGTCTCAGGTTACACCCATCGCATTCCTGGATACAGTTTCAAGGAAGCCCCCTGCTGAGATCAGTAAACAAGACTATCGCCTGTTAAGAAAACAAACAAATCAAGACTTCAAAGCTGCCCAAATCCGAAAGTGGATTACAGATAACAGCTGATACCAACCCAAGAAGACCTAGAAATAACACAACTGAAAACTGGAGGCAGACAACACCAAGCCTAGACTCAACCAACTCTACAAATAAAACACCCAAAAACAGACAATGAGAAGACAAAGAAGTGCAATCCAAATGAAACCACAAGAGACACCTTCAAGAGATGAACTGAGTGATATGGAAATAATCAAACTTCCAGATGCAGAGTTCAAAATAATGATTGTAAGGATGCTTAGGGATCTTAGAAAAACAATGGATGGTCATTATGAACACCTAAATAAAGAAATAGAAAGTATAAAAAAGAATCAGTCGGAGATGACAAATACAATATCAGAAATAAAGACCACAATGGAAGGAATTAAACACAGGATAGATAGAGCTGAGGATCGAATCAGCGAGTTGGAGGACAACTGGAATGAAGGCATGAAAGCAGAGAAGAAAAGAGAAAAGAGACTCAAAAAGTCAGAGGAAACTCTTAGAGAGCTCTGTGACAACATGAAGAGAAATAACATCCGCATTATAGGGGTTCCTGAAGAAGAAGAAAAAGAACAAGGGATAGACACTTTGTTCAATCATATCATAGCTGAAAACTTCCCTAAATTAATGCAAGAGAAACTCTCACAAGTCCAAGAAGCACAGAGGACTCCATTAAAGAGAAACCCAAAGAAACCTACACCAAGACACAACATAATTAAAATACCAAAGCTAAGTGATAAAGAGAGAATATTAAAAGCTGCAAGAGAAAAAAAAGTTATCACCTACAAAGGAGCCCCCATAAAGATGACATCTGACTTCTCAACAGAAACACTTGAGGCCAAAAGGGAATGGCAAGAAATATTCAAAGTAATGCAGAACAAGAACCTACAACCAAGACTACTTTATCCAGCAAGGCTATCATTTAAAATCGAAGGAGAAATAAAAAGCTTCCCAGACAAAAAACAACTCAAGGAATTCATTACAACTAAACCAATGCTGCAGGAAATGTTAAGGGGCCTGTTGTAAACAGATCAAAGTGGGAAAAGAATATAGCAAAAAAGGAATACACCTTTAAAGAAGAAAATGGCAATAAACAACTACATATCAATAATAACCTTAAATGTAAATGGATTAAATGATCCAATCAAAAGACATAGGGTAGCTGCGTGGATAAGAAAACAGGACCCATACATATCCTGTCTACAAGAGACACACCTTAGAACAAAAGATACACATAGATTGAAGGTAAAAGGATGGAAAAAAACATTTCATGCAAATGGAAATGAAAAAAAATCTGGGATAGCAATACTTATATCAGACAAACTGGACTTTTAAACAAAGGATATAGTAAGAGATAAAGAAGGCCACTACATAATGATAAAGGGAGTAATCCAACAGGAAGATATAACTATTATAAATATCTATGCACCTAATATAGGAGCACCCAAATATATAAAGCAGACTTTGATGGATTTAAAGGGCGAGATCAACAGCAATACTATAATAGTAGGGGATTTCAATACCCCACTAACATCACTAGATAGATCCTCAAGAAAAAAAATTAACAAAGAAACAGCAGACTTATTGGAAACACTAGATCAACTCGATTTAATAGATATCTTCAGAAACTTTCACCCTAAAGCAGCAATATACATTCTTTTCAAGTGCTCATGGTACATTCTCTAGGATAGACCACATGTTAGGGCACAAAAGTGCTCTCAACAAATTTAAGAAGACTGAAATCATATCAAGCACTTTCTCCGATCACAACGGCATGAAACTAGAAATGAACCACAACAGAAAAGCTCAAAAATTCTCAAACACATGGAAATTAAATAGCAGGTGGTTAAATAATGAATGGATTGGGAGATGACGTCAGAGTAATGGCGGGGTAGGAAGAGATACCGGAAAATCTCCCCCAAAACTCAACAAGATCTTCAACCAGAAACAGAAAAACCTATACTTGGAGCTTCCAGATGCTTCGCAATACACCCAAAGGTATGATTGAGTGAAAAATTGGCTAAATATATAACCAAACCCCGAAGGAAATAGGGAGTAAGAAATGCTCCGCCTTCCTCACTAACCTAAACAGGGCGGCTTTCTCTGGTAACTGTGAATATAGAAACTGAGGCGGGCAAAGGGGGTGAATACATCCAGGCCGTGAAACAAACGGCCGAACCAGGCTGTGGCACGGAGATCCAAGCCGAGGAAAATCTGATCCTGTGGCAACCCGGGCAATACAAGCTAACACTCGCGCCAAACCCAAACAAAGAAAGACAAGCAGCGCGGCCATTTTACCCGGTCTCCTGGCTGGTGCGCAGTTAGTGGGCGAGAGATTTCTTCCTAGGCCCCGGGAGTCAGGGCCCGTGTTGCCTCACGGAGAGGCAGGGTCAGAGGCCTTTCTGTGGGCTGAGGGCAGAGTCTCTGGGCAGCCCCAGCGCCCTGGGAAAGCCACGCACGAGAGGGAGTGAGAACTAATTCCAACGGTGGAGATTTTCCGTGCCAGAGGGTGTTTCATATCCTGGTTTGCGCGCGCAGATAAGGAGTGAGCGATTCCTCCGAGTGCCCCGGCAGTGCGCGCTCGTGTTATCGCATAGAGGAGCAGAGTCAGGGGCCTTTGTGTGGGCCGAAAGCGGAATCTCGGGCCGCCCCAGCGCCTTGCAAAAGCCGCGCACGGGGACGGAGCGAGACTCAATTCCAACGCTGCAACTTTTCCCTGCGGTTGGGGGTTTCACTCAGAGCGTGAGACTGCTGGCCGGATATCCTGGTCTGCGCGCGCAGCCAGTGAGTGAGAGTTTCCTCCAAGCGCCCCGGAAGTGGGCACCCGCTTGTGTTACCGGACAGAGTGGCAGAGCCAGTGGTCTTTGAATGGCCGGAAAGCCCGCCTGATTATGCTAGCAGCTCTGACTGACTGAGCCTTACCCAGAGCCCTGTGCTGAGTGGAAATAGAGTGGGGAGTTGCCAGCTCTTTGAGCCTCTTACTATCCAGGCAGAGGCAGCAGCAACCCCATAGCTGGATTATCAGGCTACTAATTGAGGAAGGAAAGACTAGGAGAAAGGCTCTAGGAACACGGACTCTCTCACTGTCGGAGCCTATAAATGCTAATAGCCTAGACTGCCAACGAGACTAAAGCACAATACATGACATTGCCATAGAGACTTATCAACTGCAAACCTCCACCTGAGCGTGGCAAAGGGGCAAAACCCGGGGTACAGAGTCACCGACCAGGAAGAGGGAGAGAAAAGAAAAAGCAAGAAGATAACCTCTCAAAATCAAGAATAATCTGCAGACTTTATAACCTATCCCATTTTATTATATTTGTTCGTTTGTTTCTCTTATCTTCATTCTTGATATTTTTTTTTTCCTCCTCCAATTTGGCCGATTAACTCTCTACCGGTCTTACTCTCTCCTCTCCTTGAACTACACTACCCATAAGTGTTACATCTCCCATTATCTTTTCTCTTCTCTTCCTTTCTCTCTATGAGGGTTGCACTCCAAAACCCTTAACTCTCTCTCTCTCTCCCCTTTCTTTTTTCTTCTTTTAGTGGTTCCCTCTTTTTTTTCTCTCTCTCTCTCTTTCTTTTCTCCCTCTATATTAGTTTCTTCCTTTCTCCTTTACATCTCCTCTCACTCAAACCTCAATAACAAACAAATTATCTTATCTGGGACTCAAACTTATGTTTGTGGCATTCTGGGGGGTTTTTACTTCACCTTTTTAACTCACTAGCAGTGCTCCCATCCCTGGCTCTCCATATTATCTAGTTCTTGTTCCACTAAATACAATAGTAATTTTTTAATTTTTCCCCCCATTTTTCCGTTTTCCTCTTAATCCTCTCATCATAACTCTTAGACAACCAACACCTAAAAGCAAATCATTTTATTCTTGACCCAAATTTTTTCCTTATTTGCTTTTTGTGGGTCCATACGCTCTTTTTTTTTTTTTTCTTTCTTCTTTTTTCTTTTTTTTTTTTTGTTTTGTTTGCCCCTTTATTACTTTACCCCAATTCAGGCCCTCCATCACAGGCATTGTTTGTTATAATTCACAGTCCACCACAAGATTTTAACAAGAAAGAGGGGAGAGGAGAGGAGAGGAAAAAAGGAGGGGGGGAATAATTTCCTTTTTTTTTTTTTTTTTTTTTTTTTTTAATTTTTATTTTATTTTATTTTTCTTTATTTCATTCTTAATTTTTTTTAAAAAAAAAACAACTTTTTTCGATTTTTTTTATTATTTTTTTTTAAACTTTTTATTCTTTATTAAATCTCATTAATACTATCAACAAAACCACCCTCAGATGCCATTAAGGAAGAGAAAATCGAATATCATGGATACAAAAGAAAGAGAGGTAACACAGCTAGATGAGGAAAAATCTATGGAGAAAAAATTTAATATATTGGAAACCTTGGAGCTAAATGACAGAGAATTCAAGATAGAAATCCTAAAAATCCTCCGAGATATACAAGAAAACACAGAAAGGCAATTTAGGGAGCTCAGAAAACAACTCAATGAACACAAAGAATATATGTCCAAGGAAATTGAAACTATAAAAACAAATCAAACAGAGATGAAAAACTCAATTCACGAGCTGAAAAACGAAGTAACAAGCTTAGCTAATAGAACAGGTCAGATAGAAGAGAGGATTAGTGAAATAGAAGACAAGCAACTTGAGGCACAACAGAGAGAAGAAGAAAGAGACTCAAAAATTAAAAAAAATGAGATAGCCCTACAAGAATTATCTGACTCCATCAAAAAGAATAACATAAGAATAATAGGTATATCAGAGGGAGAAGAGAGAGAAAATGGAATGGAGAACATACTCAAACAAATAATAGATGAGAACTTCCCAAGCCTGTGGAAAGAACTAAAGCCTCAAGTTCAAGAAGCAAACAGAACTCCAAGTTTTCTTAACCCCAACAAACCTACTCCAAGGCATATCATAATGAAATTGACACAAACCAACAGCAAAGAAAAAATTCTCAAGGCAGCCAGGGAAAAGAAGAATACAACATATAAAGGAAGGCCCATTAGATTATCATCAGATTTCTCAGCAGAAACTCTACAAGCTAGAAGAGAATGGACCCCAATATTTAAAGTCCTGAAAGAGAGGAACTTTCAGCCACGAATACTATACCCATCAAAGCTATCCTTCAAATATGAAGGAGAAATAAAAACATTCACAGATACAGAAAAGATGAGGGAATTTATCATCAGAAAACCCCCACTCCAGGAATTACTAAAGGGGGTTCTCCAATCAGATACAAAGAACAAAAAAAAACAGAGCCACAAGTAAAAGCTCCAAGAAGAACACAATAAAACCAAATTTAAACTGTGACAACAACAAAAAGAAAGAGGGGGAGAAGATGGAGATTAACAGTAGCAAAGGACGATGGAGTGCAAAAGTACTCACAAAATAGTTCGCTACAATGAACAGGGTAGGGACCCTTTTCATTATTCAAAGGTAACCACCATTGAAAAAACCACCACAGAAGCACATGAGATAAAAAAGATAGCAACAGTGGAAAGATGTATGGAATACAACCAAATAAAAACAAAAGATAGAAAAACAAAAGAGAAGGATCAAACAAGACACAAAACTAACAGAAAGCAAGATATAAAATGGCAATAGGGAACCCACAAGTATCAATAATTACACTAAATGTAAACGGATTAAACTCACCAATAAAAAGGCACAGAGTAGCAGAATGGATTAAAAAAGAAAATCCAACTGTATGCTGCCTACAGGAAACTCATCTAAGTAACAAGGATAAAAACAAATTCAAAGTGAAAGGCTGGAAAACAATACTCCAAGCAAATAACATCCAAAAAAAAGCAGGTGTAGCAATACTCATATCGGATAATGCTGACTACAAGGCAGGAAAAGTACTCAGAGACAAAAATGGCCATTTCATAATGGCTAAGGGGACACTGAATCAAGAAGACATAACAATTCTTAATATATATGCACCAAACCAAGGAGCACCAAAATATATAAGACAGCTACTTATTGATCTTAAAACAAAAACTGACAAAAACACAATCATACTTGGAGACCTCAATACACCGCTGACGGCTCTAGATCGGTCATCCAAACAGAGAATCAACAAAGACATAGTGGCCTTAAACAAAACACTAGAGCACCTGGATATGATAGACATCTACAGGACATTTCATCCCAAAGTGACTGAGTATACATTTTTCTCCAGTGTACATGGATCATTCTCAAGAATTGACCATATGTTGGGCCACAAAAACAACATCAGCAAATTCAGAAAAATTGAAGTTGTACCAAGCATATTTTCTGATCATAAAGCCTTGAAACTAGAATTCAACTGCAAAAAAGAGGAAAAAAATCCCACAAAAATGTGGAAACTAAACAACATACTTTTAAAAAATGAATGGGTCAAAGAAGAAATAAGTGCAGAGATCAAAAGATATATACAGACTAATGAAAATGACAATACGACATATCAGAATCTATGGGATGCAGCAAAAGCAGTGATAAGAGGGAAGTTCATATCACTTCAGGCATATATGAACAAACAAGAGAGAGCCCAAGTGAACCACTTAACTTCCCACCTTAAGGAACTAGAAAAAGAAGAACAAAGACAACCCAAAACCAGCCGAAGAAAGGAGATAATAAAAATCAGAGCAGAAATAAATGAATTAGAGAATAGAAAAACTATAGAAAAAATTAATAGAACAAGGAGCTGGTTCTTTGAAAAGATCAACAAAATTGACAAACCCTTGGCAAGACTTACCAAGGAAAAAAGAGAAAGAACTCATATAAACAAAATCCAAAATGAAAGAGGAGAAATCACCACAGACACCGTAGATATACAAAGAATTATTGTAGAATACTATGAAAAACTTTATGCCACTAAATTCAACAACCTAGAAGAAATGGATATATTCCTAGAAAAATACAACCTTCCTAGACTGAGTCAAGAAGAAGCAGAAAGCCTAAACAGACCTATCAGTAGAGAAGAAATAGAAAAAACCATTAAAAACCTCCCCAAAAATAAAAGTCCAGGCCCAGACGGCTATACCAGCGAATTTTATCAAACATTCAAAGAAGACTTGGTTCCTATTCTACTCAAAGTCTTCCAAAAAATTGAAGAAGAAGCAATACTTCCAAACACATTTTACGAAGCCAACATAACCCTCATACCAAAACCAGGCAAGGATGGCACAAAAAAAGAAAACTACAGACCAATATCTCTAATGAATACAGATGCTAAAATACTAAACAAAATACTAGCAAATCGAATACAACAACATATTAAAAAAATAATACATCATGATCAAGTGGGATTCATCCCAGAATCTCAAGGATGGTTCAACATACGTAAAACGGTTAATGTAATACACCATATCAACAAAACAAAGAACAAAAACCACATGATCTTATCAATAGACGCAGAAAAGGCTTTTGATAAAATACAGCACAATTTTATGTTTAAGACTCTCAACAAAATGGGTATAGAAGGAAAATATCTCAACATGATAAAGGCCATATATGATAAACCATCAGCTAACATCATATTAAATGGCACTAAACTGAAGGCTTTCCCCCTTAAATCAGGAACAAGACAGGGTTGTCCACTCTCTCCACTCTTATTTAATGTGGT
This sequence comes from Saccopteryx leptura, assembly GCF_036850995.1. Taxonomy (NCBI): domain Eukaryota; kingdom Metazoa; phylum Chordata; class Mammalia; order Chiroptera; family Emballonuridae; genus Saccopteryx; species Saccopteryx leptura. The sequence continues at coordinate 11,869,553 of NC_089515.1, read as the reverse complement.
ACTAGAGGTTCTAGCCAGAGCAATCAGACAAGACAAAGAAATAAAAGGCATCCATATCGGAAAAGAAGAAGTAAAGGTATCACTTTTTGCAGATGATATGATACTATACATCGAAAACCCCAAAGAATCCACAAAAAGACTACTAGAAACAATAAGCCAATACAGTAAGGTCGCAGGATACAAAATTAACATACAGAAGTCAATAGCCTTTCTATATGCCAACAATGAAACAACTGAGAAGGAACTCAAAAGAACAATCCCCTTCACGATTGCAACAAAAAAAATAAAATACTTAGGAATAAACATAACAAAGAATGTAAAGGACTTATATAATGAAAACTATAAACCATTGTTAAGGGAAATCGAAAAAGATATAATGAGATGGAAGAATATACCTTGTTCTTGGCTAGGAAGAATAAATATAATCAAGATGGCTATATTACCCAAAGCAATATACAAATTTAATGCAATTCCCATCAAACTTCCAATGACATTTTTTAAAGAAATAGAGCAAAAAATCATCAGATTTATATGGAACTATAAAAAACCCCGAATAGCCAAAGCAATCCTAAAGAAAAAGAATGAAGCTGGGGGCATTTCAATACCTGACTTCAAACTCTATTATAGGGCCACGACAATCAAAACAGCATGGTATTGGCAGAAAAATAGACACTCAGACCAATGGAACAGAATAGAAAGTCCAGAAATAAAACCACATATATATAGTCAAATAATTTTTGATAAAGGGGCCAACAACACACAATGGAGAAAAGAAAGCCTCTTCAATAAATGGTGCTGGGAAAACTGGAAAGCCACATGCAAAAGAATGAAACTGGACTACAGTCTCTCCCCCTGTACAAAAATTAACTCAAAATGGATCAAAGATCTAAACATAAGACCTGAAACAATTAAGTACATAGAAGAAGACATAGGTACTCAACTCAGGGACCTGGGTTTTAAAGAGCATTTTATGAATTTGACTCCAATGGCAAGAGAAGTGAAGGCAAAAATTAATGAATGGGACTACATCAGACTAAGAAGTTTTTGCTCAGCAAGAGAAACTGATAACAAAATAAACAGAAAGCCAACTAAATGGGAAATGATTTTTTCAAACGACAGCTCAGATAAGGGCCTAATATCCAAAATATACAAAGAACTCATAAAACTCAACAACAAACAAACAAACAATCCAATAAAAAAATGGGAAGAGGATATGAATAGACACTTCTCCCAGGAAGAAATACAAATGGCCAACAGATATATGAAAAGATGCTCATCTTCTTTAGCTATTAGAGAAATGCAAATCAAAACGGCAATGAGATACCACCTCACACCTGTTCGATTAGCTGTTATTAGCAAGTCAGGTAACAGCAAATGTTGGAGAGGCTGTGGAGAAAAAGGAACCCTCATCCACTGTTGGTGGGAATGTAAAGTAGTACAACCATTATGGAAGAAAGTATGGTGGTTCCTCAAAAAACTGAAAATAGAACTACCTTATGACCCAGCAATCCCTCTACTGGGTATATATCCCAAAAACTCAGAAACATTGATACGTAAAGACACATGCAGCCCCATGTTTATTGCAGCATTGTTCACAGTGGCCAGGACATGGAAACAACCAAAAAGCCCATCAATAGATGACTGGATAAAGAAGATGTGGCACATATACACTATGGAATACTACTCAGCCATAAGAAATGATGACATCAGAACATTTACAGCAAAATGGTGGGATCTTGATAACATGATACGAAGCGAAATAAGTAAATCAGAAAAAAACAGGAACTGTATTATTCCATACGTAGGTGGGACATAATAGTGAAACTAAGAGACATTTATAAGAGTGTGGTGGTTACGGGGGGGGAGGGGGGAATGGGAGAGGGATAGGGGGTGGGGAGGGGCACAAAGAAAACAAGATAGAAGGTGACAGAGGACAATCTGACTTTGGGTGGTGGGTATGCAACATAATTGAACGACAAGATAACCTGGACTTGTTATATTTGAATATATGTATCCTGATTTATTGATGTCACCCCATTAAAAAAATAAAATTATATAAAAAAAAAAAAAATGAATGGATTAAGAATGAGATCAAAGAAGAAATAAAAAAATTCCTAGAAACAAATGACAATGAGCATACAACAACTCAAAATTTATGGGACACAGCGAAAGCAGTACTGAGAGGGAAGTTAATAGCACTACAGGCACACTTTCAGAAGCTAGAAAAAGCTCAAATAAACAACTTACCCCTGCATCTAAAAGAATTAGAAAAAGAACAGCAAGTAAAGCCCAAATGTAGCAGAAGGAAGGAAATAATAAAGGTCAGAGCAGAAATAAATGACATAGAGGCTAAAGAAACAATACAGAGGATCAATGAAACTAGGAGCTGCTTCTTTGAAAAGGTAAACAAGATTGATGAACCTTTAACTAGACTCACCAAGAAAAAGAGAGAGAGGACTCAAATAAAATAAAATTAGAAATGAGAGAGGAGAAATAACAACTGACACAACAGAAATACAAAATGTTGTAAGAAAATACTATGAAGAACTGTATACCAAAAAACTAGACAACCTAGATGAAATGAACAAATTCCTTGAAACATACAATCTTCCAAAAATCAATCTGGAAGAATCAGAAAACCTAAACAGACTGATTACACCAAATGAGATTGAAACAGTTATCAAAAAACTCCCAACAAAGAAAAGTCTGGGGCCCGATGGCTTCACAATGGAATTCTACCAAATATTCAAAGAAGAACTAACTCCTATCCTTCTCAAACTATTTCAAAAAATTCAAGAGGAAGGAAGACTTCCAAGCTCCTTTTATGAGGCGAGCATAATTCTGATTCCAAAACCAGGCAAAGACAACACAAAGAAAGAAAATTATAGGCCAATATCTCTGATGAATATAGATGCTAAAATCCTCAACAAAATATTAGCAAACCGGATCCAACAATATATGGAAAAAATCATACACCATGATCAAGTGGGATTTATTCTGGGAAGGCAAGGCTGGTACAATATTCGTAAATCAATCAATGTGATTCATCACATAAACAAAAAGAAGGAGAAAAACCATATGATAATTTCAATAGATGCAGAAAAAGCATTTGATAAAATCCAGCACCCATTCATGATCAAAACTCTCAGCCAAGTGGGAATACAGGGAACATACCTCAACATGATAAAAGCCATCTATGAGAAACCCACAGCCAACATCATACTCAATGGGCAAAAATTAAAAGCAATACCCTTAAGATCAGGAGCAAGGCAGGGGTGCCCCCTTTCACCACTCTTATTCAACATAGTCCTGGAAGTCCTAGCCACAGCAATCAGACAAGAAGAAGAAATAAAAGGCATTCAAGTTGGAAAAGAAGAAGTAAAACTATCATTATTTGCAGATGATATGATATTGTATATAGAAAACCCTAAAGTCTCAGTCAAAAAGCTACTGGACCTGATAAATGAATTCAGCAAAGTGGCGGGATATAAAATGACTCAGAAATCAGAGTCATTTTTATACACCAACAATGAACAGTCAGAAAGAAAAATTAAGGAAACAATCCCCTTCACAATTACAACCAAAAAAATAAAGTACCTAGGAGTAAACTTAACCAAGGAGACTAAAGACTTGTACTCGGAAAATTACAAAGCATTGATAAAAGAAATCAAGGAAGATACAAACAAGTGGAAGCATATACCGTGCTCATGGTTAGGAAGAATAAACATCATTAAAATGTCTATATTACTCAAAGCAATCTATAAATTCAATGCAATACCAATTAAAATACCAATAACATACTTCAAAGATATAGACCACATATTCCAAAAATTTATATGGAACCAAAAAAGAACATGAATAGCCTCAGCAATCTTAAAAAAAGAAGAATAAAGTGGGAGGTATCACACTTCCTGATATCAAGTTATACTACAAGGCCATTGTACTCAAAACAGCCTGGTACTGGCATAGGAACAGGCATATAGATCAATGGAACAGAACAGAGAACCCAGAAATAAACCCCCAGTTCTATGGACAACTGATATTTGACAAAGGAGGTAAGGAAATACAATGGAGTAAAGACAGCCTCTTTAACAAATGGTGTTGGGAAAATTGGACAGCTACCTGCAAAAAAATGAAACTAGATCACCAGCTTACACCACTCACAAAAATAAACTCAAAATGGATAAAAGACTTAAATGTAGGCCGTGAAACCATAAGCATCTTAGAAGAAAACATAGGCAGTAAGCTCTCGGACATCTCTCGGAGCAATATATTTGCTGATTTATCTCCACGGGGAAGTGAAATAAAAGACAGGATAAACAAATGGGACTATATCAAACTAAAAAGCTTTTGCACAGCTAAAGACAACAAGAACAGAATAAAAAGACAAACTACACAATGGGAGAACATATTTGAGAATACATCTGATAAGGGGTTAATAACCAAAATTTATAAAGAACTTGTAAATCTCAACACCAGGAAGACAAACAATCCAATCCAAAAATGGGCAAAAGAGATGAATAGATACTTCTCCAAAGAGGACATACAGATGGCCAATAGGCATATGAAAAAATGCTCAACATCACTAATCATTAGAGAAATGCAAATTGAAACCACAATGAGATATCACCTCACAACAGCCAGAATGGCGCTCTTCAACAAAACAACACAGAATAAGTGCTGGCGAGGATGTGGAGAAAAGGGAACCCTCCTGCACTGCTGGTGGGAATGCAGACAGGTGCAGCCACTGTGGAAAACAGTATGGAGATTCCTCAAAAAACTGAAAATCGAACTGCCTTTTGACCCAGCTATCCCACTTTTAGGAATATACCCCAAGGACACCATAGAACGGCTCTAAAGGGAGAAATGCACCCCCATGTTTGTGGCAGCATTGTTCACAATAGCGAAGATCTAGAAACAGCCCAAGTGTCCATCAGAGGACGAGTGGATTAAAAAGCTTTGGTACATATATACTATGGAATACTACTCAGCCATAAGAAATGATGACATCGGATCATTTATAATAACATGGATGGACCTTGATAACATTATACGGAGTGAAATAAGTAAATCAGAAAAAACCCTAAGAACTATATGAAACCATACATAGAAGGGACATAAAAATGAGACTCAGAGACATGAACAAGAATGTGATGGCAACAGGGGTGGGGGTGGGGGGAGGAGGGATGGGGCAAAGAAGGAGAGAGGGATTGGGGGAGGGGAGGGGCACAAAGAAAACCAGATAGAAGGTGACAGAAGACAATTTAACTTTGGGGGAGGGGTATACAGCACAATCAAATGTCAAAATAATCTAGAGATGTTTTCTCTCAACATATGTACCCTGATTTATCAATGTCACTGCATTAAATTTAATAAATAAATTTAAAAAAATTTTTTAAATTTTTCTTGAGATTTTTTTTGATTTATGGATTATCTGTGTGTTGTTTAATTACCAAATATTTCAGTATTTTCTAAATATCTTTGTTATTGATTTTATTTTTATTTATTTATTTATTTTTGTATTTTTCTGAAGCTGGAAACGGGGAGAGACAGTCAGACAGACTCCCGCATGCGCCTAACCGGGATCCACCCGGCACGCCCACCAGGGGTGACGCTCTGCCCACCAGGGGGCGATGCTCTGCCCCTCTGGGGTGTCGCTCTGCCGCGACCAGAGCCACTCTAGCGCCTGGGGCAGAGGCCAAGGAGCCATCCCCAGCGCCTGGGCCATCTTTGCTCCAATGGAACCTTGGCTGCGGGAGGGGAAGAGAGAGACAGAGAGAAAGGGGGGTGGGTGGAGAAGCAAATGGGCGCTTCTCCTATGTGCCCTGGCCGGGAATCGAACCCGGGTCCCCCGCACGCCAGGCCGACGCTCTACCGCTGAGCCAACCGGCCAGGGCCTTTGTTATTGATTTTAACTTTAATTCTTCTATGATCTGAGAATGTAGTTTGTCTGATTTGTATTTTTAAGATTTGTTAATGTTCAATGACCCAGAATCTGATCTATCTTGGCTAATATATACTTAAGGTTGTATGTTACCTTGAGACATAATATGGTTTTGGTTAAAGTGTTTTATATTGTCAGTTAGGTCAATTTGAGTTATAGTATTATTTAGGTCATAAGTTCTTATTAGTTTTCTGCCTACTTTTCTATTCATTCCTGAGAGAGGAGTGTTAATATCTCTACATAAATTTGTGGATTATAGGTTTCTCTTTTCAGTTCTATCAATTTTTGCTTCATGCATTTTGAAGCTGTGTTTTTAGGTACATATATGTTTAGGATTGTTATGTCTTTTTGAAGAGAGAGTGATTTCTTTATCATAATACAATATTCTTTTTATATCCGATAATATTCCTTGTTCTGAGGTCTACCTTGTATGATACTAATATAGTGACTCTGGTTTATTTTGGTTAGTGTTTGCATGACATATTTTTCCAACTTTGTTCTTTTAACCTATTTATGTCTTCATAGTTAACACGAATTTCTTGTAAATAGCTCTAGTTGGGCCTTGCTTTAAAAAAATTTAACCTGTCAGTCTCTGCCTCTTAATTTGTGTGTTTAGACCATTCACATTTCATGTAATTTTTGATATGTTTTGGCTAAAAATCTACCATATTGTTAGCTGCCTCTATTTGTTCCATCTTATCTGAGTAGGATGAACTACTAGAAACTGGATTGTTGGGAGTGTTAGAAATTCTTTACAAGGATTATATGAAATGTTGCCAAATGGCCTTCTAGAAAAGCAATGTTAATTAACCAACCCACTAGCAAAGACGAGAGTGTTCATGATCACAGTTTTGGGACTCTGGGGAAAGTTGCGTTCATGGCATGAGTTCCTTTCCCTCATCACAGACCTGCTAGATAGGCTTGGAAATGCTTAGTCCTGAGCCAGGACTTCCTGGTTTCGGTCTCTGGCCAGTTCTCATTACATACAGCACCACCAGGAAGGAGGACTGGAAGTGAGGCTAGAACAAATATTGATGTACCTCCGTCCAGACCGTGACTACCTAATGTGTTCTTCCGATGGCTGATTAAGATACTGGAAGAGCGTCTTGACATTTCCCGTCTCAGCAGATCTAAACCAATTCCAAGGCACTGACCAACCACATCTATGCAGCCCAAATAGCTCAAATTGGAGAGGATGAAGATTACTTTCTGATCAAGGCAACTTCTAATTATTGTCCTGGCAAATAAATAACTGAACCGATCTTTTAATAGTTTTGGTAGTGGGAGGATGTTGTGGTTTAGACATTTAATTCCAATTAAAATATTGAATGCTTTCTAAAGCAGCTGCTATTTAAACTGCCAATAATATTTAACATGAATTTACTCACCATTTCCTATCCTCCTGCTGTATAATTTATAACACTAAGCTCTTTCAATACTCCAAAATGCCAGATAAACTTTTCTCATTTACTCTTAATTTGGTCACGCAGGATAATACCAACATCTGAAGGCTCTTTAAACTGCTTTTTAAAATGCATTCCTGTGAGCGCCACCCGTGCGCCCTCTGCTCCTTGTCATCATCCATAATTATTTCCAATCCAAAGCAGCCCTTAATGCACTTATTAATCTGGCATTCTCCTCAGTGTGAAGCACATTCAGCTCTATTAATTTTTAAAAACGCCCCCTTTTTCTTATAGGGGACTGCAGATGCTTGGCTATTACTGAAAAGCTATTAGAAGTTAACACCTTTCTCTCCCCGGAGACTGGCATCTTCCTCGGCCTCCAAATGCCATCCTGTTTTACATTATCAGCTGCTAAGATGAAGTATTAAAGACTTTTTTTCCCCCCCTTTTGCTTTAGGATCGGTAATACTATTATTAGCTAACAGCAGAATCCTGCCTGGCCTGTGGACCGCCTGGGCTAATAAGCAGAGTTTTAGATTTTTCTGGCCTCCTGAGAGTGTAGACTTCCGGCTCCGAATGGCTGCGTCTCCAGGTGAGTGGGGCAGGACTGGCCCCCTGGAGGGACAGAGAGAAGGATTAGTCGTGTCTCTCTCTCCCCTCCCCATGGCCCCTTCCACTTGGGTGACTCCCGAGGGCCATTCCAAGCACGATGAAAACATCAGAAACTGGCTGAGCCTTTCGTGTGAACAAAAAGGCAGCCTTTTTGCTCTCTCAGGAGCTGCAACAAGGACACAAGCAAGGTGGTAGCTCTCAGCTTTACAGGTCTCTTGCGGCTGCGCTGGGGGTCTGGGCAGGGAACGGGAGAGGATGCTAACAAATGATTTGCCATGGTCCATCTCAGGTTGTTGGATTTTACAGCCTGGGGCTCCACTTCCAGGTCACCTGCTGTGAAGCAGTGGGGACAGGGAGGCCAGGCTCTCAGACATGGCTGCTTCTGAGGAGCTGTCGCAGCCTGGGGGGCCGCAGTGAGGAGGGAGTTGGGGGAGGGCCATCCCAGAATCATTCCTCAGCTGAGGTTCCTGGGCTCTGGGCTTGACCTTAAACAGGCAGATCTGGCTGCAAACTCACCAGATTAGCAAGATGCTGGCCACACATATTTGGGTCTGTGGTTTCCCTCCCTGGCCTCTTCCTCACTTATACTTGGGGGAACAGAAGGCCAGAAAATGACACTGGAGATGTGAGGGTGAGGCTGGGGATCATCCTGACCGCGGCTCCTTCCCAAGACCCTCTCTGCTAGGGTGCAGTGCAGATAGCCGTGGTGTCACCCACCGAGGCTGGACTCTGCCGTGAATCACACCTCAGCTTTTCCAGAGTTAGGCCAATGGTCACATCAATGTCACCTATAGATAGTTTCCTTAGAGAATGTCCCCAAAGTGTTTATATTCTCAGTTCTGGGGAAGACACTCTTATTCCCAGTTTATAGTCGAGGAAACTGAGGCTCTAGAAGGTGAAATCATTTCCTGAGGTTACACTCTGACAGTGACAGGGTCCAGCCCAGGCCATGTGGCTGTCTGGATCTGTGCTTGCTCTACCCCAACACCTGCATCAAGGGCTCTGATAGCTTAACTGAGGTCTTGAGTCTTCACCAGTATCAATAACCAGGGAAAACACCGCCCTGGTTAGTTGTGGTTGCCATTGCTGGTCACTGTGGGGTCATCTCAATCGTGACTGATTTCCTGAAGAAACTTTTTCAAGGCACTTTTTGAAAGGACAATAGTTAAAGTCTAGGAAGGGGTTAAGCTGTGGAGCAGTAGCCTAGGAACAGAAATAACTCATGACAGAACTGTTCTAATATAAGGCTTCAAAACAATGCTATTTTTTGTAACATAAAAACGTTTTGCTAGCAATCCTGTTTCTTTGAGGGGGAGATGCCCCAAATAAATGCAGCTTGTTTCACTTCAAACTTGTAAACAAGTTACAAGAAATTGCTTGTCATTGAAAACCCTTGCTCGTTGGACTAATTTCAAAGATGGCTGATTAACTACAATGATGCTAAAAAGAGCAATAATACCCCGGACAGTTTCCACTTATCAAGTGCCCATGTACCACTCATGCATACATGTTATTTCCATTTGGGAGACTCTGAGAGGTTAAGTAACTCTCCCAACATCCCAGAGTACCAGTAGAAAGGATCTAGGCCCTTTAATTCATCACTGATGCATGTTGTATTGTTGCAAACTTTATTTGTTTTTTGAAGAAAGTAATTTGACAATAGCTACTAAGAATAAATATGCATGTCTGAGACACTGCAATACTCCTTGAGGAATTCTAATCTACAGGCAGTTTGACTTCAGGATTTTCTGCCCCTGGGGCAGACATATAAAGATGTTATTTGTGATGGCAAAAACAAACAGCAACAAAAACAAAAAAAAGAAGAAGCCTGACCTGTGGTGGCGCAGTGGATCAAGTGTCGACCTGGAATGCTGAGGTCGTCGATTCAAAACCTTGGGCTTGACCGGTCAAGGCACATATGGGAGTTAATGCTTCCTGCTCCTCCCCACTTCTCTCTCCCATTCTCTCTCTCTCTCTTTTAAAATGAATAAATAAAATCTAAAAAAAAAATTTAAAAAGAAAGAAGAAGTAAAGAAGAAGGAGAAGAAGGAGGAGGAGATAAACAACCTAAAAGCCCAATAAAACAAGATTGGATGAATAAACCAGTGTCAATGTGGACTGGTCTGTGACATATTAAATGTCAAAGCAAACTTGAAGGTAATATTTATAGCATGATCCCATTTTAGCAAAACTCAGATCAAACCAAACCAAAAGCCGCATGTGTATCTGTGGTCCAACTCGCACGTGTGCACAGGGAGGAGTCCCTCCAGGCTGTTAATATGGGCTGTCAATGTGATTGGGAGATTATTAACTTTTCTTTCTACACCTTCGGATGGATTTACTTGTTATAGCAAGCATACATTATTTTGTAATAAAACAAATCGGAGGAAGAAAATAAGAGGAAGAAAGTCGCCAGGTAAAGTCAAGGCTGAGGATGTCGGCTCCCACTTTACGTCAGAGGATGTTACAAGTTAGTTGGGCTCCTGTGATGGGAAAGGTAATTCCCACGGCTTCTCATTGTGAATATGTAATGAGATTTTTCCACTTTAAAGTTGCTGGCTCCCAGTGTTGGGTTTTGTGTTCTTACACTTGACTCCAGGGAAAAATTTACATGTTAACACAGCCCAGCAATCATATAATCACCACAATGGTGACTATTCTTCAGTTTTCAGAGTGCTTGTCTCTCAAATAACTTAATTTTCCCCCCACATGATTTAAACAGCTAATATGGATGGCGGAATAGATAACAGGTGGCAAAGCAGAGGTTTAAATAAGAAAGTTACGGCTGAAACAGAATGTGCTATCTTTCTAATAAAAAAGTAATGCTGATATGGTGCCTGGTAATGTACTTGATTGAATAATATTTTAAAACAACTGCTAAATATGATAGATTGCTTTTCTAAAGGACTTTCCTCAGGTACACTTATGCCTTCCTTGTCCTTCAGTGAAGGTCTTTGTTTCAAATTACTGAATAACTGAAATGGATTTCATGTTTAGAGTCTAACAGAGCCATGTATGAGACCCGTGACCATGTGCCGACTCAGTCGTACTCTCCACGCACCAGTGACTTTAACTTGGTGACTTTCACGAGACCACTCCCCGTTGCGGCTCCCCCTACAGTGATTATCTTAGAATTCTTCAGAGGGTAGAGCTGGGACTCTTATCTACTAATTTTATCATCCATGTCAGTTTGGGGTCTGTTTGTACTGGTTGATTTTTCTTCTTGTTATGGATTATATTTTCCTGTCTTTTTGCATGCCTAACAATTTTTGATTGAATGCTAGACATTGTGAATTTGGCCTTGTTGGACACTTGATATTTTTCTATTGCTGTCAGTATTCTTGAGCTTGTTCTAGGACACAGATAAATTCTTTAGGAATCATCTGATCTTTAGGGGGCTTGTTTTTAAGCTTTTCTTGGGTGGGAACAGAGCAGTCTTTAGTCCAGGGCTAATTTTTCTCTAGTGCTAAGAGAATACCCTTCTAGCACTCCACCTGATGTTAATGTATCATCAGCTACTCCAGTCTGGCTGGTAGGAACACAATTTCTAGTAAAGTGTGAACTCTGGTGATTGTTTTGCTTAGTCCTTTCTGGTATTTCACCCACTTTTTTCCAGTAGTTTTTTTTCATATGTACACACTGATTGGTACTCAGTTTAGGACTCAAAGGGAGCAGCTCTGTGGCTCTTCTTCTGGTAGCTCTCCTCACAGGTGGTCTGCCCTCGCCCTACCCAAATTCTTAATTGTGTCTCTCCAACTCAGAGAGGCAGTTGAGCACTATTTGCATTTCCTCATCTTGCATTATGGTCTGGAAACTCTCCATGGCAACAAGCTGGGCTAATCATAGGGCTCACCTCATTCTCTTCTTTTCTTTAAGGACGACGGCTATATAGCCTATTGTCTAATGTCTGAAAAATGTTTTTTCATATCTTCTCCATTTTTTTTTGGTTAATATGACAGGGTAGCAGTTCCTGTTAGTTTTTCATGGTTGGAAGTGGAGGTTTTAGAACAAAGACTCTGAACCTCAAAACTGCCAACTGGGTCCCTTGGCCTCATTGGGATTTCTCATCATTGTCTTATCAATCTACAGTGAAGTAGTGTCCTAGGAAAGGACAAGATGTCCTGGGAAGTTTTCCAAGTGACAAGAACAAAGGTCATACCTGCCATGTGATACCTACAAGAGCTTCTTTACATCACAAACCCATCACTTTCCTAGTTAAAACTCTGCTCATGGCTCTTATAATGAAAAGCAGCATCCTGGTCCCTGCCTATATCTGCAAACCTATCTCCTGCCCCTGTCCCCCTCTTCCCGCCTCCAGCCAGGCTGGCTTTCTTACAGCTCTTCGTGCCAGCCTGCCTCTGGACCATGCCCGGCGCCTTCTCACCTCCAGTCTCTGGCCATCTCTCTAGTCTCAGCTGTGACGTGACTTCCTCTGACTAGCTAAGCCCCCTAGGGGTTGTCGTAGCTCTCTGTCCTCTCCTTTATTGCTTTTACATCAGTGTGATGACAGGAGGCCTTGTCATTCATGGGTAATCATACCTGGAAAGGCCACCTTAGACCTCTTAGACCAAGTCCACTTAACATGGAAGCCAATATTTCATAGGAAATTGAGAGGATTAAAAAAAAAGATTTGACTTACAAAGTTCAGAATCCCAGAACTAGAAACCATACAAATAAAATTTATTTTCATCTTCCTACCCAATTTTTTATTCTAATTCTAGCCACCCACTGAAATTTTAGAATGAACAAAGAATAAATTAGGTGTTGATCATTTCGAGTAATGCAATTTTTATGACAAAATTAGATGGTGGCATGATATAGCTTCTCTTGTTTCATGTTTTTTTATATATATATATATATATATATATATATATCCTTGTAACACAACCATAAAGAAAGCTGTTTATTGCAAAGAAAAAGGCCAGGGTGTCATGGGTTTTCCCTAAGGCTTTTCTTAACCACCTGACTGTCCGATCATTTTGTTTAGACATCAGTTCATCTTCTCTGCCAACTCGCCCACCCCTTCCTGCTGTTACCTGATTGAACTGTCAGCATCCCATCTGTCACTGGCTTGGCCTAGGGTTTGAGTAGTTCTCTCATTGACCTCATAAAAACCCTACAACTTTGGGAAAGTCTTCAACTTCTCTTTGCAATTTGTTCTCATTACAATTGCATCTAATGGTCAGATAAGCCAAAATGAGGAGATGTGGACCAAATGGACATGATGACAACCCCATGGGCCGTGAGAGATGCTGATGTTGCACAGGATGTTTGAGTGGACACTGATTTCTCAAGTGGTTGGTTTACTAATGAATATTTTTTTGGAATAATTATGGTAATTTTTGTTTCCCTGTATGTGCACAGCGTATGAGGTACCTTTAAGTACCATATCCAGATACTTACCTGTGTAAATGTGGTCTCCCCGCTTGAATATTGGCTCTGTCAGAGAAGGACCTCTGAGCCACAGGTGCCCAGGACAGGCTTGGCCCAGAGTTGGAACTTATTCAACTGCTAGCTGAAAAAAAATAAACAAACGAAAGAAGAGCCCGGAAGAAATGGTGTCTCGGAAGAGTGGTGTCAGCTCATCAAATCATGATGTCATCAGTAATCTGACCTTCCTAAGATCAGAAACCTACACTTTGGTGGCAACCATTGTGTTGATCTGTTGAAATTCTTTCCTTGTTCTCGAGTGGTGTTTAGTAAGATGAATGTGTGACCCAGGTCACTGCTCTACAGAGAAAGACAACTGGAGGGCCGTTTGGCTCCCTGAGGGCAGGAGATTTAGAGCGGACTCTCGCCCTGAATGTAAGGTGAGCTGCTGGTCCGTGCTGGGGGACTCAGGAGAAGGAGTAGCTCTGGGAGAAGAAAGTGCTGGAGAACTTCAAGAGTTCTGCTCTGCTCCAACCTGGCAGGGTGGTGTGTGTGTGTGCATGCGTGTGTGTGTGTGTGTGTGTGTGTGTGTGTGTGTGAGATGACCAAGTTCCTTCCATGGTTTTGAGAGACTGAAGCCCAGGAAGGTATACAGAAACAACCAATAATTGAGCCCCAAACCATTTCTCAGAGAAAACACAGGCTTTTGATGATTTTCTTCACTCAAGAAAATGCCACTCGAAAGTGGCTTGCTTCTGGCCTGGGGTGGCCCTTGGAGATTGCCTAATAGTAGCTCTCACCCTTCATCACATGAGGTCCCTGATGGAAGAGGAAAATAGACACGTGCTGGGAGGACATTTTTTGATGTTTTATTGAAAAATGAATATTAGTTTTGTATTTGATTTCCAGATGGATCCAAGTGTATTTTTATATAAAAATAATATATTCCACTAGCCTTCCCCAAACAAATAAACAAACAACCTCCCAAGAAAACAGCCCTTCAGTTAAAAAAAAATCACGTTCCTGGAAGATTCAGCAAGTGGATTCCATGGGCTTGTGTCCACTCTGCAGTAACCTAAGGGTTTCCATAGTCCAGTTTGTAAAATTCATGTTAATGACACTTTTCTGGAAAAGCCTTCTTTCTCCCCACCCCCACCCCCTCCTGCAAACTTATTCCCAGATGCACCAGCAACCTCGGTACCTGGGTCCTCCTGAGCTGTGACTGTGCATTAGGAAAACAAAAGCACCCCTGATTAATGGGTGCTCCTTATTACCTCCAACCCCAGTTCCAGGAGACAACATCTGTTCTGTTCAGAGAGCAGTTAGCTGTTCATTAGGAACACTTAGGAGAACAAAGCAAACCACTATATGTTGCTTTTGTTGTCCATTTTTTCTCCAAGGAGCTTTCATAAAGAAAATTATTGGGTTAGTTTCCAGATAGGTAAAAATGTGAATTTTATTTTGGGGGTTATGTTAAGCAAATACTTAAGAGTCACTAAGATTCTTTCTGTTACACTCTGGGGTTTCCTTCTCCAGAGGACCCAGTCCCAGCTCGGCTCTTGCATTTTCTGAGAGCCTTATATCCCAGCAGAAAGCTCTTTGTGGATTTAGATGTTGATAGTACTTTCCTTCCTCTGTATGGCAGGATCAGTTAGTTTCTTCCTGGTCAGCTTTTTCCAACTTTATATTTCAACCTAGAGTCCAACAAGCTCACAAAATGCTGAAGAATAGTTTTATGTTTATTCTCACCTGTCAGGTAACTGAGGTAACCTCTTGCCTTAAGGTAAGAAAACTCCAGAGCACAGTTATACCTCAGCTCGGTTCATCGAATTTTATTGCATTCATGAGTTTTTATTAGTAAGCTTTAGAATCACAGAGTGGGACAGAACTAGAATGGGCCCTTTAATGCTCGTTTAAATTGGATTGTTTAATTGAATGGTTTTGTGACTTGACAAAGGTCACACAGTGAATTAGAGGTAGGGTCACTGTCTCCTGACTCATTCTGGGTGACCACAATGTATTGTTAACTTGATCAAACTACCCTAAACTTAGTGGCTTAAAACAACAACCACTCATGTATGTGGGTAATTACTCTGTAGGTCAGCAATTTGGCCTGGGCTTAGCCAGGTGGTTCTTCTGCACTCCTCTGGGCACAGCTGATCTTGGCTGGGCTTGCTCATTGCGTCTGCAGTCAGCTGGTATCTTAGCTAGGGCTGGCTTGTTTATGATGGCTTCATCCTGATGGCAGGTATGACTGAGGTTTCTCTCCATGTGCAATTGTGAAGTTCTAAGAACAGTAAGCCAGTGATTCCTCAATGTGCAATCACTTTTAGATTGCTTGTGTCATAGTTGCTAATGTCTTATTGGTCAAAGTAAACCACAAGGCCAAACCAAGATGAAAGGGGGTGTAAAGCTCAAGAAAAAATAATTTGTGGTCACTTTGCAATTTGCCACACATGGTGATTCCCATTTTTAAATAACAGGATACCCTACAGGCCATCTTTTAAAGAGTCTCACATCTAGTTACCTCGTATGACAATATTGACATACAGTCTTTGTACATTAAATCATGGGCTAGCCTTGTAACCTGAAATTATTTCACTTCATCTGGTGTTGGAAGACTGCAATTATTGCATACCATTTCCCTCCTGGTGGATATCCGCCTTAGGTGGATATATGAGATACTCAAGGAAAAGGCCGTTTCTAGTCCCCCAGGTGATGACGGAAACATTCTTCAATCTTCAAAATGCTGTTTAAAAAACCCCAAAGGATCTGTAGATCTACCCCATTATTTTCTACATAGCTCCAAGGAATAAAAATAGTTCTACCCTTCATATTTTTAAGGTCATTATATGGCGGGCCTATTAATTTCATCCTGTGGGATTTTAAATCCCATTGATTCCATAGCATTCCTGTGGAGTAGTCAGGCGTGAGTTATTTGCCCCATTTTACAGATTGGGAACCTGAGGCTCAGGCAGATTCTGAGTACCACCGAGAAATTTCCACAGGGCTCTGTGGGTGTGAATGCTTGTGTCAGTTTTCTTTTCTTCCACATCTATTTTTACATCTTTGGGAGCATATGGAGAACCACATAGACAGCCCTATGTCTGCTCATAACCTCACAATGCTTTAGGACAGGGGTCCTCAAACTACGGCCCGCGGGCTGCATGCGGACCCCTGAGGCCATTTATCTGGCCCCCGCCGCACTTCCGGAAGGGGCACCTCTTTCATTGGTGGTCAGTGAGAGGAGCACATTGACAATCTCATTAGCCAAAAGCAGGCCCATAGTTCCCAATAAAATACTGGTCAGTTTGTTGATTTAAATTTACTTGTTCTTTATTTTAAATATTGTATTTGTTCCCATTTTGTATTTTTACTTTAAGATAAGATATGTGCAGTGTGCATAGGGATTTGTTCATAGTTTTTTTTATAGTCCGGCCCTCCAACGGTCTGAGGGACAGTGAACTGGCCCCCTGTGTAAAAAGTTTGGGGACCCCTCCTTTAGGATCATTGAGATGCTGTCATTCTGGAAAGAGAGTCCCACTTTTCCCTCACTGAGCAGAGCCAGAAATGAGGTGTGAGCCCTGAACTCCTTTCCTGTTCTTAATACTTCTGGATAGGTCTGAATGTTGTCCCCATCACCTTCTGGTGGGAGGTTCTTCTCTTCCACCACCTCCTATAAGTACAGTCCTTCACCTGGGATAGTCATACTATCAGGGAAATCAGGGGTCATTCCCTGGAGCAGGTGACATGTAAGCTGACTCCTGAAGGGTAAGTATGGTCAGCCCAGTGAAAGGCATTGGCGATAGCATGAAGCATTCTTTAGGCAAGAGAAAATGGCTGTGACCACTGGGAGAACTGAACGTGAGTTTTAGTAACTGGAGGGTAGAGTGCACGTATGTATTGGGGAGCAGGAGGAAGGAAAAAGATGGAATCTTTCCACAACTGGGCCCACCACAACCTGATCCCTCTTCCAGGGAAAAGGCACTGGCCGGTGGGCATAAGTCTTGGCGAAGTGGTCATCTTGCTAGCCAGAGTCCAGTGTTTACGGCCACCTGGTGCTTTGCTCCAGCTGGGGCCAATGGGCACATCTTCTCCAATGCTCTTGAGAAGCCTGGAGTGGTGCAATGAGGGCCCTGGCTGGATCACTGAAGGGAGGGTGTGAGGAGGCCAGCTCCATACCAGTGAGCATCTCCTCTGTCAGATCTGAGTGCCTGAAAACCTTGTGCTTTCTCTGAGGAAATGTTGCGTTTTGTTGGGTTGGTTCATTTTAATCTGGTGGACCCTGTACATAGTTAGACTGTAACTGATTATAGATCATTTTTTTTTTTTTGGCTGCTAGAAAGCTCAGGAATAACTGTTCTCCTAACATATTGTAAAAAGTAAATATCACTTTTTATTTATAAAAATATAAACATAGGCCCTGGCCGGTTGGCTCAGTGGTAGAGCGTCGGCCTGGCGTGCGGGGGACCCAGGTTCGATTCCCGGTCAGGGCACATAGGAGAAGCGCCCATTTGCTTCTCCACCCCCCCTCCTTCCTCTCTGTCTCTCTCTTCCCCTCCTGCAGCCAAGGCTCCACTGGAACAAAGATGGCCTGGGCGCTGGGGATGGCTCCTTGGCCTCTGCCCCAGGTGCTAGAGTGGCTCTGGTCGCAGCAGAGCGACGCCCCGGAGGGGGAGAGCATCGCCCCTTGGTGGGCAGAGCGTCGCCCCTGGTGGGCGGGCCGGGTGGATCCCAGTCGGGCGCATGTGGGAGTCTGTCTGACTGTCTCTCCCCGTTTCCAGCTTAAAAAAAAAAAAAAAAAAAAAAAAAAAAAAAATATATATATATATATATATATATATATATATATATATATATAAACATAATAATTTTAAAATTTCAATAGTACAGCCATCTATGAAAAAGAAAGTTTAAATGTCACTCTAAATATCATTTAGTGAAAAATATCCAAAATTGTATTCTATGTTTGCGTGCTTATTTTTATCCATATTTATCAATATCCAGTACTTCAATACTTCTATTTATTTATCTCTTTATCTATCTATCTAGATGTATCAAAGTCCATTCATAAGAAAGAGATTATATAAATGACCCATGTTATTTTTTACTATAAAGTCTTAAAATTGATGTTCCTTGAATTAAAACAAAAAAATCAAGAAGCTAAAAAAGAAAGCAGAAGGAATTGTTGAACTTGAAATAAAAGTTTTTCACCACAATTGATCTTAAAAGATCTTTCTAAGGTTAAGCAAAGAGATAATGAAAAAAAAAAACATTGAAGTTGAAATAATTATCTTTTTCTAACTGCAGCTTTCAATTTTAGATACGATTAGTTACTTCCCTGCCATGAAAGATGAGCATATTAACATGTCCACACCTTCTCCTACTCCCTCCCCCCATGATTTGATTTTTGTCAGTTTCATCATTAGCCTTTGAGGACTTATAAAATGTCTGCAATTCACACAATGGTTTACTATTAATTCTATATGGTGAATAGAGTCTATTAGTCACGTTGGCTATTTTACCATACTTCCATGACTCAGTTTTTGGTCTTGATTTATCTCTCTCTTTTTTTTTTTTTTACATTTTTTAAGTGACATCTTTGTGTGTGTGTGTGTGTGTGTATGTGTGTGTGTATGTGTGTGTGACAGAGACAGAGAGACTCAGATAAGGACAGACAAACAAGAAGGGAGAGAGATGAGAAGCATCCATTTTTTTGTTGCAGCACCTTAGTTGTTCAATGATTGCTTTCTCATATGTGCCTTGACCGGGGGTCTACAGCAGACCGAGTGACCCCTTTGCTCGAGTCAGCGACCTTAGGTACAAGCTGGTGAGCTTTTTCTTAAACCAGATGAGCCCATGCTCAAGCTGGCGACCTAAGGGTCTCGAACCTGGGTCCTCTGCATCCCAGTCTGACACTCTATCCACTGCACCACCGCTTGGTCAGGCTTGATTTATCTCTTAACTGGCTAGATTTCACCATCAAGCAGTCTGTCAAGAAGACTCTGTATTCCCTGAATTTTATAAATGTCTGCCTTTTAATTCTTTTCACGTCTGGGAATGTCTGTTTATTGCCTTTGGACCTGACCAGCACCTTGGCTGGGTGTTGTGCTTTGGGTCTCTCCCTTCCTGTCCTTTGAACTGAATGTGCTTGCTCCATTGTGACATTGACCATTGGCTCAGAGAGGTCTGAGGGCAGCCTGACCCTTTTGCTCCTCGATGCTCATTTGCTTTGTCTGCCTGGATTCTTGAGGAATTGTTACTTCTTTATTGAAGTAAAATGATTTGATCAGGACATAGCATGGTGTCACACATTCTGAATGCATTTTTTTTCTGGAAAGTTACACATTACAAATTCAGCTCCTCCTGCGTTTCAGAGAATGTTGTATTATTCAATACTCTTCCATTCAGTACCTTTTCCACTCCGTTTTTTTGGTTTCTTTATATCAGGGACACTAATTACTCTCGAGTTGGATTCTCTTTGCTCTGATTTCTTTGTCTTTTTAATCTGTGTGCTTTGTAATTATCCAGGCTTTTCCACTTTGACAGCAAGTTGATTTTCATATCTGTGCTGTCTGTGTTGATTTTAATTAAGTTATTCATTTTTAAATATTGCTTTTTTGGTCCACAATTTATTTCCTTTAGTTTGTTATCTCCAATTTCCTCTCATTTGGTCATTTTATCATTCTCTTTGTTTTATTATGAAAGTTCCAAAACTCAGAAACATTGAAAGAATTTATAGTGGACACCCACTTACCCATCACCCAGATTTTATAATTAAAATGTCCTTAACTGGTTTTTTCATACATCTGTTAATCAGTTCACTCCTCAAATCCATTGATCTACCATATTGCTTCTGCTACATTTTAAAAGCAAGTGTTGACATTAGTAAAAGTCCCTCTAAATACTTCAGTATGAATATCATTAAATAGAATTAATCTTTGTTTACAATTATATATTTACTTATTTTTCTTTGAGGTAAAATTTTTCATACCATGAAGTACACAAATCTGAAGCATATACCACTGTACCATTGAATGAGATTTTCCCCCCAAATAATGTATTGTGAAAAATTTCAAATATACAGAAAGGTTGAGAGAATTTTATGACCAACAACAACATATACATTTAGTGGCAACCTTTTGTTGCCACTTAATTATACTTGCTTTACCATACACTTAGCACATTTTTTGTTTTGAGGTAAAATTTATATACAATAAAATGCACAAATCGTAAGTGTACGTTTGATGAATTTTAACAAGTGCATACACTGTGTCTTCCAAACCATGATCAAGGTAGAGAAAGTTCCCTCAGGCTCCTGCTAGGTCAGTCTGCACCTCTAACCTTGATTTGACCAACGTTGTAATTATTTTCTACCACACATTAGTTTTGCCTGGTCTAGAGCTGATACAAATGGAAACATAAAGTATGTACTCCTTGAGCGACGTTTCCTTCACTCAGTGTACTGATTTTGAGATTCATGGTTAGTGTTGTTTGCTCTTTTTTTTCTTACTGCTTAGTAGTTTTCCACTCTATGAATGTATTCCAGTTTATTCATTCATTCTCTTGCTGATGGACACCTGGGATAAACCAGGTGTTCCTACCATGAGTAAACTGCTAAGTACATGCTTGTGCCTATCTTTCTGTAATCATTAACTTCCATTGATCTTGGATAAATACCTAGGATTGGAATCACTGGGTAATAGAGTAGGCATAATGTCCGGTTTTATAAGATCATCAGAACCTTCCCTAAATTGTTGCATTATCTTAGATCACCACAAGCATTGTTTGAAGGTTCCAATGGCTCTATATCCTTGGTAACATTTAGTGTTGTCAGTCTTTTTAATTTTTGTAGTAGTTATGTTGGGCTCTTTTAAACAGATGGATTCATGTTCTTACTGCATTTTTCTCCAGCTTGTGCACTTGTAAGGAAAGGTCTTTTGTTGTGTTAACGTTTCCTTCACGGTTCATTCATGTCTGTCTTCCAGTTTGTGGTGTTTCTTCTCCCCTTGCTTCCGCAGGCCCCTTGACTGAACAGTGCTAGTTGCCTGTTTGCTGCAACATTTCTTTTCATTTGGCTCATGCTTATGCTGCTCTGTCCAGACATTTGGATCTAATGGAATGTGGTTGGCTTCTTTCCTTCCTTTCTTCCTTCCTTCCTTCCTTCCTTCCTTCCTTCCTTCCTTCCTTCCTTCCTTCCTTCCTTCCTTCCTTCTTTCATTTTTATTTTATTTTATATTTTTACACACACACAGAGAGAGGGATAGATAGGGACAGACAGACAGGAATGGAGAGAGATGAGAAGCATCAGTCATTAGTTTTTTGTTGCCGACATCTTAGTTGTTCATTGATTGCTTTCTCATATGTGCCTAGACCATGGGGCTACAGCAGACTGAGTAACCCCTTGCTCGAGCCAGCAACCTTGGGTCCTAGCTGGTGAGCCTTGCTCAAACCAGATGAGCCCGCGCTCAAGCTGGCGACCTCAGGGTCTCGAACCTGGGTCCTCTGCATCCTAGTCCGATGCTCTATTCACTGCACCACCGTCTGGTCAGGCTGTGGTTGGCTTCTTGACATTGTTTCATATTGGTCAAGGATGGTTTGACTGTTTTCCCCCTTGGCTACATTTTTTTTTAAAAGTCAGGCTTACTGAGATATGATATCCATACAGTGACATCTGACTTCTTTCATACAAACAGTTCTATGAATTGTGGCAAATGTATAGAGTTGTGTAACTGCTATCACAATCAAGACATATGGTTTCCTCCACTCCCCCCCAAAGTTCCCTTCCCTTGTGCCCCTTTGCAGTCACCTCTTAGCCCCACCCACACTCTGGCAACCACGGATGTTTCCTGTCCCTATAGTTTTGCCTTTCCTAGAATGTTATTTAAATAGATCATACACTACATAACCTTTTCGATATGGCCTCTTTCACTTAGCATAATACTTTTGAGATTCATCTGTTTCTTGTGTGATTTAATAGTTTTGCTTTTTATTGCTTTATTACTAATTATTTATTGCTCAGCTTTTTATTGAGCATTAGTCCATAGTACGGATGCACTGCACCTTGCTTATCTGTTCACCAGTTAATAAAGATTTGAGTTATTTCCAATTTGTTGTGATTATACATGAAGCTTCTATAAACATCTGCATGAAGTTTTTCCCCTGTGCATTCATATCCTTCGCTACGTTTTGAGGAATGGTGTTTCATATCACAGTCACATACTTTTGTTCTGAATGACTCCAATAAGGAGGCGTCCATGATAGATTCCACTTCTGAAATTGTGCTAAACACCCTCCCTTGGGCTCACCATACCCAGTTAGGGGGTGTATAGCATCCCGGGGGGGACTACTCTTGACTTTGAATTATTTCTCCAAATGACCATGGAGCCACAGAACCCCCACTTCCCTCGGAGAGAGTCAGGGCCCTGATCATTCTTCCTAGTTCTTCCCGGTAGCGTTTTCTCATCGTTCCCACGTTGGTGGAGGGAAAGCTGTGGGCCGCCCTTTGGCTGGCTTCATTCCAGGTCTCATGGTATTGGGAAGAACTTCTGGGGTTTTGTTGACCCCTTGAATTAATCCAGAGAAGCAGAACCAATAGGAGCCATGTCTCCGTCTATGCCTATGACTATTTATCATAAAGTATTGGCTCACATGATCGTGGAAGCTCAGAAGTTCCCTAGCTTGCAGATAGCAGGCTGGGGACCCAAGAAGGCGGTGCAGTTCAAAGGCCCCAGAGCTGGAGAGCCGGTGCTGTCGTTGCCGCTTCAAACCTGAAGTTCTGAGAGCCAGGTGCACTGAGGGCAGGAGAAGATGGATGTCCCAGCTCACAGCAAGGCGGAGAGAGAGCGAATCCTCGCTGCCTCCACCTTTAAAAACTTTTCTTCTATTTCAGGCCCTCAAAAGATGGGATCATGCCCGCCCACATTGGGGAGAGCTATCCCCTTTATTCAGTCTGTTGATTCAAATGAGAATTTCTTCTGGAAACACTCTCAGAGACACACCCAGAAATAATGCTGAAGCCGATATCAGGGTATCCCATGGTCCAGTCAAGCTGACACATAGAATTAACTATCAGAGCACCCTCACGGCGGCTGGGGATGTCCAGAGTGGGGTTGGACACCTTGCTGCACTAAATCGTTTTGCTCCGCTCCCTAATTTTTTCTTTCGTTCCTTGGTTGACACTTTTGAAGTTCAAGGCTTTGGGCTGAGCCTCTTTCCTTGATCACTGTTTTTTTTTAATCAATTTCTTCAGCTATTAGGGGAGGGTGGTTCCATATGCTTCCATGAGCCATCCTGACTCAAAAATCTCTGCTTACTATTAGAACCATGCAGACATTTCTTCTGACTTGCATTTTCAAGTCCTAACTTTTCCTCGGCCTCATCCTACTATTCTAATCTGATTTTTCCTTAGATAGCTTTATCTGTTTTTAAATTTTATTGTGGTCTCTGCATATTTACACGATGCCTCAAATAATTTTTTTTTCTCTTTTGCAAGGCAATGTGATACAAATAAATCCAAAAGATTAGGGAAATATCAGGATCAGTCAAGGTTTACCAAAGACCTGTAGGATCTGGCAGCTGTTGGTTAGGTCAGCATCTTGTCTCTCATGGTGACTTCGCTAAACTAACCAGAATGGCTCTTCGTGAAGTGGTTTCATGTTATGGCATCCAAGACAGTGTTCAGTAGGAGCCACAAAAGGCCTCTGGGACCAGGAGGGTTTTATTAATTAGTAAAACAAGGTAGTATAAAGCAATAGGGAATGGTGGGGACTGTAACAAACCAGAGAGCACCTGCCCTGGGTAATGATGGCTGCTTCTTCTCAACTTTATTGGCTAGGCAAGCATTGGGCTAATCTCGGGAGAAATTTTAGAGGGGCCAGATACGGGGCAACCGACTAGGCCTGGTTTTGAACACTCACCCACTCCCTTTGGCCATGAAATCCTACCTTTAGATGAAATTTTAGTGGAAATTCAGTACCTACAAGACGAAAGGGGAGGCAGCTTAGTTGATTTGAGTGTGGCCGCCTGAAGCCATGACATCAGGCCCTCTCTTAAAGGCTCCATGGTGCTGAGGAACTGTTTGGAAAACTTCAGACCAGGTCCTCCCTCCCTGTTCTGAACTCCTCTTGTGACCTATGTACCCATGGCAATAGTTACTAGTGTCTCAGGCCTGGACACGGTGGTTTTGCACATTACATATCAACCCTGAATTAACTTTAGGGCATATGTGGGCTTTGTAGATTTGAAGTTATTTTCAAAGGCTGTGTTTCGGTCCAATGGGCAAGGCACTGAGTCTGTGCGTACGCGTGTATGAATGTGTGTGCTTGTGTGTGTGCATGTGTATGAGGGTGGGGCACATCTGCTCCTTGAGTGTTTATAGTCCTGTAAAAGCGAAGTTGATCTTGTAGGGAATATCTTGAGTTAGTGATAGTCTAGAACAGAGGTTAACAAACTGCATGTGGGCCAAGTTCAACCTGCAGCCTGTATTTGTACTTTCAATATAGGAGTTAAGAATGTTTTTGACATCTAAAAGTGTTTTTTTCCATTGATTTGAGAGAGAGAGAAAGGGAGAGAGAGAAGCACTAACTCACCATTCCACTTGGTTGCACACTCATCGATTGCTTCTCCTGTGTTCCCTGACTGCGGATCGACCCCGTGACCCCAGTATGCCAGGACAATGTTCTATCCACTGAGCCGCTAGCAAGGGCCTGGTTTTCACATTTTTAAAAGTTTGTTTAAAAAAACCCAAACGTGACAGAGACTGCATGTAATCTACAAAGTCTAAAATATTTGCTGTCTGGCTTGTTACTGAAATAGAGTTTACCAAACTCTATTTTGGAATATCCCTTATATTCTTAGTTCATCCGAACCAGCAGGTTCTATGCCTTTAAACGTGCACCCCGGATGGGAGCGGGGTACACCTGGTGCTCTTCCCGCCCTGAGAAGGCCGTGCTGTGCGCATGCCCACTGCTTCTCTGCTGATCGGAGGGATCCTCCCCGGGGCGGGGAAAGGCAGACCGCACTCTGACCAGCCTTGAGAGCAAGAGCCGCAAAGCCCGTGGCCAGGATGAGCCGCTCACACGCCTCTCTCCAGGCCTGATGGCTCCTAGGAGCGAGATTCCCCCAGTGGCTGAACTGCTGCCATCACCATGCTTGGGGGTCTGCTTGCCTCCAGCAGCCCGGGTGGCAGCCATATGATCCTTTGCACGAGCAGTTTTCCAGGGCAGTAAGGACTTGGCTTCACTTTTGAGCTCAGATGGCCCAATTTTCTCTGAACCCAGGTGGGTCCCCTGGACACTCTTTGGTGTAAGGAAGAGGCCTGTGCTGCTGCAGGGCCTCTTGGTCGTTGCTTTGCTTCCACATCTAAAGCTCTGGGAGGGGCTCTGGACGCCATTCCAGCCAGCCATGGGCCCTCCCGCCCGCCCCACGGTGTGCCTTCAGGATGCTGGCTTCAGCTGCTTCTCATAGAGTGTGCAGGACGCAGCCTCCGCCCCCACTTCGGAGGAAGCCATTCGCATTGCAGTATAGTCAGTTGCTCTAGCTAATGGCTGCCCCTCTGGGATGCAGGAGACAAAATTCGGCTTTGGTTGGCTGTTCTGGAGGGCCCACCATCGAGATGAGAAGGATAGTCCTACAGTGAGAGTCAGAATATCCTCCGTCTAAGTCTGGCTTCAGCCCCAGCGCCCACCCGTGACCTTGGCAAGTCATGGTCCTCCTGTGGGACTCAGTTTCCCTATTTGGAAAAGGGGAAGGGTAGGCTTGGTCTCTGCTTTGCAAGCTGGGATCTCCAAATCAGTGGATGAATGCTGTAAGTCTTAGAGCATTTTAAAACATTTTATGTTACTGACAGTTCAAATATAATCAGTAAATAATGTATTTATTATGTAAATATATAAATGTTTTATTAAGTATGTAAATATTTTTCTAGCTTCTCTGGACGGTTACCTTCTACCTGGGTATGGCCATAAGATTTTAGCGGCCGAGTTTTAACTGTGCAGAGGAGGACATTGGGTCAATTAGTAGTACATGCTCTAATTCTCAGGGGCTAACGAAAGAAAGAGCAGATGTGGTTGAGTCTTTGTGTCCACCAAAGGGCCATGATGTCATGGCGTTCTGTGTGACTGAAAGTTTTTGCCATAGTTAGAAGAGAAAAACTCAGTGGGAGAATTGAATCATCACATAGCACTCTTTCAATATCAGCCTTGCCGGACAAACGCAAACCAACCTTCGCCCTGCGGTGCCGTGAGCGGCCCTGTCTCTGCGGCAGAAACCTCATCGGCTGCGTTATTTTAATGCTGTTCATTTTCATCTTAATGTTTTTGTCATTTTGTTGGCATTTAAGAATTTTATTTTTTTTTTGGTTTTCTAGTTGTATAAGAGCTAAAAGCCTACAGCATTTTTACCTAACTATATATATGTATATGTCCATTAAAGTCATACTATAATAAAAATAATTGAAATCCAAGGCTGGGTCCTGTGGACTTTTTTCCCCCTTTCAAAGTGACAGGCACTTTACCCGAGAATCAATAGTCTGACACAGGGGCTGCACACTGTCTGTAAAGGGAGACCTATTGTTTGTGTTTCAACTGCTCTGCTCTGAAGTTGTGGTGCACTGGCACCATAGATAATATGTAAACAAATGGGCAGGGCTGTGTTCCAATAAAACTTTATTTACACAAACAAGCAATAGGCCGATTCAGCCTTCAGGCCATAGTTTGCCAACCCCTAATCCGTAAGATGGCTGAAGCATCTTCCTTCTCAGATACTTCACAAAGTGATCTTATTGAGAGACCGATTTTCTCCTCTGCTTTCTCAAAAGACCTTCCTGCTTTCTGCTGCACAGACTCCCTGAGGCACTCAAAGGTCGGTTGCTGACTGCCTGAGGGAGGAGGAGAGGTTCTCCCGTGATGCTGGAAGGCTTCTTGCTCTGGCCCTGGGTTCCTGCTCCTGCTCCGGATGGCAGAGTCAGCTGAGATTTCCTTGTCTCTCCCGATGACCGCCTCTGCACCTTTGTGGGGAATTATCCTCACTCCCCTGGCGCACACACCTTGCCAACATTTGGAGGCTGTTATCGAAATAATCCTGCAGCCCAGCCTTATGAAGCTGGGCCCTTTTATCTTTCTTTATAAATCACCCTCTCCCTCCACTTAATCCTGCCTGGCCCGCTCCTCTGAACTCCCTCCAATTTGTCTCTGGTGAGCCGGTTCTGAGCTCTGCTGGCTGCAGGCAGCCAGGTGCGGCCTTGCTGAGGCTTCTGGGAAAGGGAGGGGTCCCCTTCCATCTGCCGGAGACGGGGCTTGGCCTGCAAATTCCCACACCTTTTCTCTGCCCTGCTGAGTGGAGCCCAAGTAGATTATTTATTCAATACTCACATTTATTTAAGGAGCTCCCCACTAAGTGTCAGGCAGTGTGCCAGGCACCAAGGGCAATAAGGACAATGGCCGTGATGCACCACCTTGGGACTAACATGGAATGAATGAACAAATGCACAAAACCCTTATGTATTTGGAACTGCGATGGAAGAAACCTACAAGCATTGAACTGAAACAATGGGGAAGGAGAGAATATGAGGACATCTGTTCAGATGGAGTGGTTGAGGAGGTCCTTGAAGGAGTCGACATTTATGCCTGGGCCTAAAACATGAGAAGAAGCCTACCATGAGAACAATGGAAGGAGAAACACCCCACAGAGATGAATGGCAGGTGCAAAGGTACTGTGGTGGGAAAGGGCTTATGGGCTTGATTGTGTGAGGAGCAGAAAGAAGAGTGTCTTCTCAGAGACTCCTGCCTAGGGGAGTTCAGGGCTATAGGGAAGGTGGCTCAGCAGTGCCCTAGTCAGGGCAGGAAAGCACGTGCACGTGTAGACATAAATTACATGTGCATACTATTCACATAATTACCTAATAATCCCTTAATGAACTTAATAATCATCATCATACTAGCTTCTACTTAATGGCAAGGACCATATGCTCAACACTTCATTAAATTTATTGCATTTAATATTCAGGGCAACCTTTTGAAGGAGTTAGCCATCCTCTGTGTTTTACAGATGAAGAAACTGAGCTCAGAAAGGGTAAGCAGTTTGCCCAATATCACACAGCCAAACAGTGATAGAGCTGAGATTCTAATCCAGAGCAGCTGGACTCAAAGCCCCTGTTTCATTATCACTTTGATTTAAAATTCTTCTATTATATTTGGAAATAAAGTCTAACATTCATTCATTCAGACCTTCTGCAAGATGCAGGCAATAGAGATAAAAAGATATAATATACTGCTCACAAAAATTAGGGGATATTTCAAAATGAATATGAAACAGTAAAAAATAGAAAGCATTTGATTTTTTTTATTAAACAAGGACATCAGAAAAGCAAATGACAAGTCAAAGAATGTTGTCCAATTATGCAAATGAGATACAAAACCAACTTTTATTTCATTGGTGAGAATTCACTATCCAAAAGGCTGAAAGTACTGGAGTATCTGCACATTCCCTGATCCCCTAATTTCCGTGAGCAGTATTTCCTCTTGAGAGCTCATACTTTAATGGAGGAGACAGATGAAGAGGCGACTGCACAAGGACATATAGTAGGTGCTATGTTGAAGGGTCAGCACAGGGTTCTGACCCAGTGGAGTTGGGAGGCCAAGGAAGACTTCATAGAGCAGAGTCTTGAAGGTGAAAGATGGGAATTGAAAAGTGTTCGGAGCAGAGGGAACAGCAAGCACAAAGGCTCAGAGGCATAAAAGCAACTGCTCTGTTCTTGTTTGTTGGGCTGGGCTGGAGCCCTGTTTGTGGGGAGAGTGACGAGAGCATTTTTGGAGAGGTTGGTTTGGGTGCACTGTGTTGGGAAGGGCTGTGTTCTGATGCCAAGTTTATCCTGCAGTGATTAGGAAGGAAACCACTGAGGGCGTTAGGGAGGGAAGGCTGGAGTCTGGTTGTCTGGTTTATACCTTCACTTCTGTGTGGCCTCAACATGCTGTTAACCACCCTGTATCTCAGTGTTCTCATCTGCAAAATGGGGATAATAATAGTACTTCCTTGACAGAGTTGCTAAGAGGCCTACATTTGTTAATTCAGGCAAAGGACTTGGGACAGAGCTGGGCACAGAGTAAGCACTGAAAAACATTAGCTACTATTATCATCATCATCATCATCATCGCTTGTAGTTATAAATGCAGCTCTGTGGATGCGGGCATGGAGGGCGTCTCCCCAGAGGTGGAGGAGCAGTTAGGGGCTCTGGTACCAGATCAAGGCGAGGCACTGGGCTGGTGAGGAGGGGTCCAGGCAGGACCTGCGCTGGGGGTGGAGCTGGCAAAGCCTGAGAACTGGCTCGATGCTGGGCAAGGGGTTGGGACAGGGAGATGAGGGTTAGGCCAGGGATTTGGGGGTTGGAAATGTGGGGAGAGGGTGCTGGCAGTCCCCAGACTGGGGCACAGAGTGGAGCTGGTGCAGACGGTGAGTGCAGTTCTGACTGTGTAGCTTGTGAAGGGCCTGTGGGACACCCATGGGGCTCGTTCTGGGCCTGGGAGGTGAGGAAATGGGCCCCAGGCCTCGGGCTGTTATGTGGTAGACCAGTAGTCTAGCCCTGGATTCCTACTGCCCCAGCTTGCCTGGCATGGCTTTCTCCTGGCACCATATTCCTAGAGCTTGGCAAGCTCTCTGAAAAGGCCTGGGCCCAGGCTCTGGGGTGCTCCGCCTAGCCCCCTCCATCAGAATCTGGTCCCTGCCCTTGTGGACAGGCCATGTTTCTGGGAGAATGACAAGGACCTTGCTTTGTCCCGGGCCCTGTCACCCCCACAGCGCTCTTGAGGTGGTAAGGCAAATGTCTCAGACTCTCACAGACCCTGAGTGTGGGCCCACCCCTGCTCTCCAACCACTGGTCACAGCTGGGGTCCTGGCCCCCGAGAAGGGGGAGCCACAGCAGAAAGAAGGGCGGCTCCACAGCCCACCCCAAAGGGCCTCTCCAGTTTTGCTGATGGGCTGGGAGGCCCATTTCACAGAGAGGGGGAGAAGTGGGCCCAGGACTGCAGGGAGCTAACATGGGGTGGGGATGGAGAGAGTGCCCAGGGGACTTTGAATGTGAATAGCCTTCTTCCTTGGGCTCTGAGGATTGTTCTCAACACACTGCACCTTGGAGTTTCAAGAAATCACAGACATCTCCAAGGTCCAAGTCCTCCACCTCTCCCTTGACAGACTCCAAGTGCCTCTGGGATTGTCTGAGAGAGGACCGGTGGCTGAACATAGTCAGAGCTGAGGGGGTAGGGAGAGAGTGGCCGTTTATATTACTCACACCTTCTATGTGCCAAGCACTGCGCTCAGAGAGTTATATACGCCATCTCATATGCTGTAAGGTAGCTGCCATTATGGCTGTTTTATAAATGAGGGCACAAAAGTTCAGAGAGTTTAGGTAACTGGCCTAAGATCACACAGTTGATCAGCAGGAAGAAGGTGGCCTTTCTGACTTGAGAGCCTGTTCTTTTTCCCCTTCACTCTTTTGGTTTTTCCACTCCATCAGCTGCTTCCTCCCACAGCCAACTCTCCCCACCACACCCTGGGACATCCAGGGCCTGACACTTAGGAAGTGCTTATCTGCACATATAACTCTGTATTTCCTGTTTTCTGTACACATCTGTGCTTTGAATAGAGAGTGAAAACCGCTGCCTCTAACACGGTTTTGCCAGGTACCTGGCTTGGCGGGAGAGACTAGAGTCCATGATTATAATTAGTATTATTTTGAATTTGAACTATTTCGATGGGGCCAGACACCTTCAACATCTCCCTCTTCTGGGCTTAAAAGTGGGGAAGAGATGCTAGTCTGTGTGCAGATTTGAATCCGCCATGAAATGTCCTGCATGGGGCAGCCCGGAGGGGGCGGCCCGTGCGTTCTGGTGGTCCTGGCTGGGCGAGCTCCTGGTCCTGCCTCCCACTCTCTTTCTCCAGCGCAGCGAGGTGCAAGGAAGCCGGAGTCCCGGGAGGGCTGGGAGCTGAGCTGCGAATGTCCGGCCTGGCCTGGCCTCTCTCAGCACGTGTGATGCATTAGGCCCCAACGGCTCCCCGGGGAGTCCGTTCCCATCATCTCCTCTGCAGCAGTTCAGAGGTGGTGGGAAGATCAAAATGAGCCCGTTTGTGGATCACGTGCTGAAGGCTTGCTGGGTTTGGGTTGTCTCAGCTGGGGTGCAGGGAAGGAGGTGACATTTGAGGTCTGAGTGAGGAGAAGGGAGAGCCCGGGGAAGAGAGGGGTTGGCAGAGGCCAGGTGAGGGGACAGTGACCCAGGGTCATGCAGTAGCCCGTCAGCCGAGTGTCCACACTCCTAGGCCCAAGAGAGGCCTGGAGGTGCCGCCCACGCCCTCCCTCTCCACCAGGACCTGGCTTGCTGGGTGCCGGGCTGGGGTCTGTTCCTCGGGGGGAGGGACTCTGGTGGGCTGCGGCGGCCAAAGCAAGTGCTCTGGGGCCCCAGGAACAAGCCCTGTGGCATCTCCGGCAAGGGGTACAGCCCACCTGGGGGTGGTGACCCCAAGGCCCTGGGAGACCTCACAGCCAAGGGATTTAGCTCAAGCTGGATGCTGGGCAGGGTTTTTCTGTGGGTGATTACTTATCTTATTCATTAATTGATTGATTAAAAAGTTTATTGACTATCCATTCCATGCTAAGTGCTGAGGGAGCAGCCGAATAAATTTCACTTCCTGCCCTTGAGAGAAGATAGAAGCATCTGTGACTATAAAATGATAAGCGAAGTGCAGGTGGATCACGTGCCTAATACCTTTGTATTAGGCAATTTTCGGTCATCCCCACATTCGAGAACTCCACCCCAGGGTGAACAGTAACCCTTACAAAGTGCAGTCAAGTTCGCTGGACCCCTTCAGATCCTCAGTGAGTCTGTAAGCATGACGCTCCATGCGTCTGAGCCACGAGTCCCACAGTTCTCAGGGTTCCTCTCCAGTGCGGCGTGGCATCCCAGACTCCGTCCAGCCCCCAGACATGCCCAGTTGGCTGCTGGGCGGTAGGCTAGGTGCACTACTGGTAAAGATGTAGTTCTTACACTCTAGCCATGGGTCAGATGGCAAAAAGACAAGACTATGTCTGAGTTTCCTGCCTGCTAACAGCTCGAAGCAGCTGCTGTAAAAGCCTCAGATGTTCGGCTCTGATGGAATAAGATGGCCTAGTTTTCTGATGTGTCTCTGCCTTCAGGCTTGGGCACGTATGCCAGCTCTATTGTATTTCTGTATCTCAAGGGCCACACCTTCTCCTGGACCAGGAGCATTGCACATTTGAGGGGAACTGTGGCCAGACAGGTGCCCCTTGAAGAGTCCTCCTACTCATGAGCCTTGGCCGCTGGCTCCTGGGCTTGAAGAGGCTGCGTCTATACAGGTATCACTGTGTGTAGGTCCCACGATGGCCGTGGGCATGGGCTCTCTCCAAGCCACCTTTACCCCCCACTTGCCAAGGGAGCCAGGAGCCAGGAGGACCAGCTTGAGCCCTGAGTCAGGACGGGCCCACTTCCTATCAGGTCATCAGGCACTTCAGCTTTGATGACAGTCCATGGGTAAACCCAGAGGGACACATGTCCTGAAAAACCGGGCCGAAGTCATTTCCACAGCGAAGACAAGCTTCATAAAAACGCCCCACAGTGGGGCCGCCCTCGGAGGAGAAAGCCCAGGTCTCTCTGCAAAGCAGCCGGCACAGACTCAGAGGCGCACTCCACGTGGCTGCCCTGTCTGTGACTGTCTGCTCACACCTTTCCCCAAAGCGAATGCCAGGCTTGTCAGAACCCTCATTTACATTTCATTAGGAGGTGTCAGGCTGGGTGTTAAGGAACAGAGCTGTTCCATCCCAGAATCCAGACTTTTCCGGGCAGCACTCAGTAATAATTCCCGAGCAACCAACTCAGTGAACCTCCCTCCGCTGCTCAAGTCAGAGCCCAGAACCATCTGAACCGAAACACACCCTCCGTCCACGGAGTCCCACCACGTGTCCCGTTCGGCACCAGGCTCTTGGCCCACATTTTCGCTTATTCTCAGCACAAACCTGGAAACCAGGTATGATCATCTCCATTTTGCACAAGAGGAAGCCAAGGCCCAGAGAGGTTACGTGGCTCAGCTAGGAAATGGCGGATCTGGGTTGCAAACCTAGGTCAGCCTGCCTAAGAAAGTTGGCGTTCTTATCGTTTCTCCAAGCTGACTCCCATCCACGCAGGTGAAGGGAGCTCGTCAGTTGTGATACCTGCACCCGTGACTCTTAGTGTGGACTCTTTTAAATGAAATGCAAGAGTGAGGATAGAGAGGAGAGAGAGACCGTGTGTGTGTGTGTGCGCGCGCGTGTGCACATGCGTGTGTGCACATATGTATTTAGGAGGAGTCCCCAGAGCTGTCATCAACTTCTTAATGTCCCAGAAATCACAGAGCCCAATGGTAGTGTTTCATGGTCCATTACTGAGGCACCACGTGAAATTCTCAAGGTGTCCTTAGCTACATGAACTACTGTGTGAGAACACAGGCAAAGGCCAACATCATTCTGTAGGAACATAGAGACCTCTGGTACAAGCCTTCTGGAAGAGGAATGTCACACGGCTAGTCTTCCAGCCTGGTACTCAGGACGTGGACAGTGTGGAATCTTGTGGAGCAGATACTGCCGGTGGCTTTTGCTCAAAGCCAGGGAGCAGTGCGGCTCAGGGGAGAGTGGGGAAATCTGTTGGTTTCTCATTACTCCTGGGCACATGCACAGATGTAGCAGTGGGCTGGCTCAGAAGAACAGTAACATGCCCCCTGCCCCCATCCTTGAAAGCCAGTTCCTCCTCAGGTTCGTAACAATTTGTGTTTTATCACATTTCCACATGCAAAATGTGTTTTGGCATTTTTCATTAGATTTTTAAGGCTCAGATTGATGAGGGCGAGGTGAGAGCCAGACTCAGGGTAGAAGAGACAAAGGTTTAGTAATGAGTTCGAAATTTACAAAACACAGAAGCCAATATGGCTTCAATACACGATGTGACCCTTTATAAGGCTGGAAATTACTCTTCAAAAATCATTCTGGCCTGACTTCAGAGTCGGGTGGATGCTGGGATACCACAGATTGACTTTGAGAAGTGGGTTGGTATTGCAGGAATTTTTTAATTTCCTGTAACTCACAACAATTTTCTCCCAGTGAGACTTTAGAATCACTCCCGCGATGGTGCGGGCGCGTTTGCTGAGCGATCTGCTGTGTGCACTGGCTCATGCAGAAAAAGCAAACCCAAGGAAGGAAGGACGCAAATGGGATTACCTTGCAAAAGTCATGCAACGTTGAGAAAATGTTTCCAGGTAAACAGAGGACCTGCTACTTACACTCCTGCGTCAAAAAAAAAACCAAACCAAACAAACAAACAAAAAAAAACCCAGCAAAGTAAACATGGCATCACTTACCCTTCTGAACCAACAAGAGTTTGGGAAACACAAATTATTATTAATTATTTTTAATAGCTTCTTAATTAGCCCTTCAAACAAGTTTTTCAAAACCCGCCACGGGTGTCTCATTTACACGACATGTTTTTACTTTTCTATGCATTTCATTAGCAGCACTATTTTTTTAAAACCTAACAGCAAGACAGTATTGCAATGCTTTCAGAAATAGAAAGAAAGAAAGAAAGAAAGAAAGAAAAGAAAAGAAAGGAAAGAAAGAAAGAAAGAAAGAAAAGAAAAGAAAAAAGAAAGGAAAGAAAGAAAGAGAAAGAAAGAAAGAAAGAAAGAAAGAAAGAAAGAAAGAAAGAAAGAAAGAAAGAAAGAAAGAAAGAATAGAACTGAAATTACTCCTTTAAAAAAGTCTTGTGTTTCTTGTCCCGTGGCAGGGGTGCCTTGCCTGTGTCTCAGAACACTCATTAGAGGTGATGTGTCTTTCAGAAATCACTAAACAAACCGGCTAGAGTGGGAACTGCTGCCGCAGCCGGCCGCTGGACACGATCCTCCGGGCCAGGGATTTATGAGGCTGACGACCCCGGCTTCTCCCCAACAGCAAATCCATTACAATAATGGGCTGTGGAGCCATCAGCAGGGGAACAGCGGGTCAGGAGAAGCCCCACGTGTGGACACTGAGCAGTCCGCACACGGCTGCTTTTTACAATGTGTGAAGCCAGGCAGAAAAGCGCCACATTTGACTGAGAACAGAGAGAGAGAAAGAAACCAGCAGACCCTTTGCTCCAGCTTCCGGGGGTGGGGGTGCGGGGGGATTCGGGGCTGAGGAGCTGGAGGTGACACTTGGCAGCCCAGGGCGTGGGGCTAAATGGAGGGCCTGGGACCAGGAAAGAGAGGAAGGGGAGCTAATTAACGTTTTGTTCTGCCTGCTCTGCACTCCCCTGTATCCCCCCACCCTGGCTGCCAGCACGCAACAAACCACAGAGCGATAGCGACATTCTCCAGTGCTCATCTGTGCTAGTTCTCCTGCTAAGATCTTTACTGGAATTTTCTCCTCTTTGTCCTGGCAGCAGTGTAAGTCCTGTTATTAGTCCCATTTAACAGATAATCATAACTTAATAGCTAACTTTTATTGAGCACTTACTCTGTGGTGGGCCCCGTACTTGACCCTTACTGACTTGATGACTCATTACAACACCCAATGGGACTGGTGTTATTTTTGTTCTCATTTTACAGCTAAGGAGAAAGAGGCAGAGAAATGAAGTAACATGCCTCGGTCACACAGCTGGTGAATGGCAGAGATGGGGTTTGAACCCAGGCAGTGGGACACCATATATTATAGTATCATCCTTCAAGGCCCAGCCTAGTGGCCTCTTTTCTCCCAGGCGCCTTCCCAGAGATCACTTCTTTGGCCATATTTGATGAGCGGTCTTCTGAGACAATAAGCCCTGGGAGCGCAGGGGCCATGTCTCTTCCCCCTGCATCCTCTGCATTACCCAGCCCGAGGCCTGGCATGCAGTCGGTGCTCAAGAAGCATTTGTTGCATGAAGCATGTCATCAAAGGGCAGCTTTAGTTTTGAACTTGAGCTTTGGGTGGAACTGTACTTCAGCACACAGAGCATTGTTAGGGATAAGGGACAACGATAGTTGATTTTATGTGTCAACTTGACTGGGCTAATGCCGCCCTGATAGCTGGTAAGACATTGTTTTGGGGTGTGTCTGTGAAGGTGTATCCAGAAGAGACTAGTATTTGAATCAGTAGACTGAGTAAAGAAGACCCCCTCACCAGTGTCGGGAGCATCATCCAACCCACTGAGGACCTGATTAGAACAAACAGGCAAAGGAAGGACAAATTTTCTTCCTTGCTTGAGGTGGGGCATCCGTCTTCTCCTCCTTGGTCACCAATGCTCCTGATTCTTGGACCTTTGGACCTGAATTGGGACTTAGACCATTGGCTCCCTGGGTCTCAGGCCTCTGGGTTTGTACTGGATCTGTCCACCAGCTTCCCTGGGCATCCAACTTGCAGACCACAAATCATGGGACTTCTTGGCATCTGTGATCATGTCAGTTCCTAGAGGAAATCTTCTGTTATCTATAGCTACACATATATCCTATTGGTTCTCTTTCTCTGGAGAACCCTGACTAATCCCTGGCCCAATATTGCTTATTAGATTTCAAGGTAATTTGTCCTCTTTCTCTCTCTCTCTTTTTTTTACCTAATAATGGAAAATTCCCTTCTGAAGTCACACTCATTAGCACTCAGAGGCTGTTGTAGCAAAATCTTTCCAAAATAGCCCAAATATATTCGTGAAGGGGAGAGAAGCTAAGCCATGGTCAAAAGCATTAAGGCTTGGCCTGACCTGTGGTGGCGCAGTGGATAAAGCGTCGACCTGGAAATGCTGAGGTCGCCGGTTCGAAACCCTGGGCTTGCCTGGTCAAGGCACACATGGGAGTTGATGCTTCCTGCTCCTCCCTCTTCTCTCTCTCTGTCTCTCTCTTCTCTCCCTCTCTCTCTCCTTTCTAAAATGAATAAATAAAAAATTAGAAAAAAAAAAGCATTAAGGCTCAGCATGCAGGAAAAGTCTGAACTATGTGGGCTGGCAGCCCCTTGCCTCCTACCTGGGGGAAGGATGGAAAATCGCCAGATCCCAGAGGGGTTGGTAGGTTTTGTGTTTAGTGGAAGAGCAGCAAGGAGAACCAAAAAGAATGTGCCAAAGTCACACGGGAATTTTGTGGTGTTGGTTTATCTTTTCGATATACCTGGTTTCCAGCAACACAGAACTAATCAATGATCGTAAAAGTCATGTAATTGGCATCTCTTTTATTACTAGACATAAATCAAGAGATAATCTTTCTCTGCTTGGAACAGGGTGTAATCAAATTGGTGCAGGGCTGTGTCAGGACAAGTCTTCTGTCTTCCTCTGGGCTCCCTTCTTGGTTCATTTTATTTCACTACATGTACTTTCTGTTCGTTATCCCACTTTAACTCTTCCAGCAACCTTTGAGGCAGACCTTATTCCCATTTCACAGATGACTACACCAAGTCTAAGAAAGCCTCATTCTAGAGAACTGAAGTCCAGAACTTCCTGATGATGTAAGAGCCCATGGACCCAATGCCATTGCTTTTGAGTTCAGCCAGCCTGTCCTACCCTTTCTTCAGGAACAGGAAGGCATGTTGGAAACTTCTGCATGAATCTGACAGATGTCACAAGGCTCCCAACTAGCCTGCACACCTAGCACCTAGCATGGGCCTGACATTTTACCTACTAAGGTGATTCTGTTGGGTTAAAGTGTTGTCCACAGAAGTTTCTTGCTAAAAGACTGAACAGAAGTACTCTGTACTCTACTGGAAGATGATAGTTAGAAACCTGAAAAGGAGGATGATAAAATCTGCCTCATGGGATTATTGTGACAAATAGATGAAATACTGAATGTAAGACTTTGACACTGCCATCATCATCACTGTCATCATCATCATCAACACCATCACCATCATCACCATCATCATTATCATCAACACCATCATCATCACCATCATCATCACCATCATCATCACCATCATCACCATCATTATTATCATCATCACCATCATCATCACCATCACCATCATCACCATCACCATCATCACCATCATCATCATCACCATCAACACCATCACCATCACCATCACCATCATTATCGCCATCAACACCATCATCATCATCATCACCATCATTATCACCATCAACACCATCATCACCATCATTATCACCATCATCATCACCATCATCATAATCGCCATCAACACCATCACCATCACCATCACCATCAACATCACCATCACCATCATTATCACCATCAATACCATCAGCATCATCATCACCATCATTATCACCATCAACACCATCAGCATCATCATCACCATCAACACCATCAGCATCATCATCACCATCATCACCTTCATTGTCACTGTCATCATCATCACCATCATCGTCACCATCAGCATCATCATCACCATCAACACCATCAGCATCATCATCACCATCATCACCTTCATTGTCACTGTCATCATCATCACCATCATCGTCACCATCAGCATCAGCATCAGCATCAACACCATCACTATTATCATCATCACCGTCATCATCACCATCATCATCCATAGTTCTACAAGGTTGCTGTGGAGATGAAACACCCTTTTTTGTTTCCACTTCATTTTTGCCAGGTTTCCTGAGTTCTGGCCCTGCGCTGGGAAGGGCCTATCATAGGCTTTCCTGTACAGCTCCCCCACCCCTTGAATCCTCTGAGGAGAAACAGTTGGAATCAGGCATACAGTAGGTGCTCCCTAATTGTTTCCTCCTCCTGAGAATGGAGGGCTTGAGTTCTGTGGGCAGGCAAGGGAGAGCCCAGGGGCCGGGATGAAGAGTGGCAGCGCCTCTGTTTATGTGTCCTGGGCTGGCAGGCTGGCTGTGAGAAGGGCTGGTGGCCTCAGTGTTCAGCTCCAGCCAGCAGTGCCCCAGACCCAGCAGGCTGATCTAGGCGTGCTCCAAACACAAGGCAGTGCCCCTTTGGGGCCTATAAGGGTGGCCTGCACTGAGGGGAGGGGCTGCAAGCCCTTCCTGATTCAGGAAGAGGCAGAGTCTTCTCACGTTCAGCTCTGTACGGTCTCTCCCGAGCACAGGAGAGCGCTGCATTTCCCAGGCCGCTGCTGTCTGGTGGGCTGTCTTCATAGTTGTTGCCAGTGGGCTATGGATGGAAGCGATATGTTTGTGACTCCCCAGTTGGGGCATGTAGTTGCCCGCATGACACACAGCTCTGTTATTCCCGTGGCAGTGACCCCCCTCCCCCAAACATTGTGTTGACATGGTGGCCTCCTAAGATATGGAGAACGACTCCAGAACGTTCTGTAATGCAACCGAATTCCCTTCTCTCCCTATTGACCCACTGCAGGCTTGTAATATGAGCAATAAACGAGCTTTTAATATTTTTGCGCATAAAGATTTTTACATTGTTTGTTATAGCACCCTAACTTTAGCCAATCCTGACTATACATTTCTTCATTTTGGATGTCACCCCATTTCTGCCTTTTCATCCCCAAGAGTCACAGCTGGCCTTTCTTCTTCCCCACATTGGCTTAAAATGTCACCTTCCACAACCAGATCTCTGACAATCACATAAACAAAGTCCCTTCCTTATGCTCTATGTGTCACCCTGTTGGTTTCTTCCATCTGTCTCATGTCAGACTGTAACTCCCACAAGGGCAGTCGCCATGCTGTGTGCTTACTGCTCATGCCCGGCTCTTAGAGCATGTCTGCAGGGGTGTTGTGGGTGAGCAAGTGAGCTCAGACAAGTGACTTGCTGAAGGCCATCCAGCAAGCAGGCAGGGAAGCCCAGTCCTGGGCCTCCAAGCTCACCAGGCTGTTCTTTCCAGGCCCACTTCAATGCCCCAGGGTCAGAGGTCCGGTTGGGGAAGATCTTCAGTGCTGCTTCTCGTGAGGGCTGCAGAGAAGAAAGAGCCTGCAGCTGGAGGTGACAGCAGGTAGGGTGAGAGCTGGGGCTGAAGCCAAATCGGCCACTTGATAACCACATGGGCTGGGCAGGGTAAGTCACCTCCGACTCTCAGTGTCCTTGTCTGTGAAATGGGTGACAATTATACCTCCTTCTGGGAGTCATCTGGGTAATTGTGAAGACTCCACAGAATAACACAGGTAAAAGGCTCAGCATAGTGCCTGGTTTTGGGGGCTCGGTGACTGTTGGTGATGATTACCATTAGTTTTATTATTACATTACAGATTCCATGCTCTCTTCTGAAGGAACTCTGAGGAATAGCAGTTGCTCACAGATGGGTCCTCTGTAGGACCAGATGGTGGCTTCATGATCTGGAAGCTCCTGTCTCCCCATCATTTCTCCCATGTCTCCTATCCTAACACCTCCTCAGCCCAGACAAAACTGGGAAAGGACCCAGCACCAGGTGGAGCAACACCATAGGGCAGTTTGTCCCATGTTTCCTCTTCAAAAATGAAATACTGAGGCCCAGAGAGGTTAGGGACTTGGCTAAGCTCACACAGCTAATGAGAAGTGGAGCCCTGGTTATAAATTGGAGCCACTGCGTCCCTTCTCTCCAGACAACCCATTATGTCTAAGGGCAGAGATATACGTCCCTCTAAAGCAATGGTTCTAGGCCAGGGATGATTTTTCTCTGGTGGGGACATTAGACAATGTCTGGGACATTTTTGGTTGTCTCAACTCCAGGGTGGGGTGTTACCGGCATCTAGAGGGTAGAAGCCAGGAATGCTGCTCAACATTCCACAGTTCTTGAGACAGCACCCGGGACAAGGATTATCCAACTCCAAACGACATTAGTGCTGAAGTTAAGAAAGCCTGTACTAAAGAAATTTCAGAGATCAGAAGGGAAAACTCATTTAGGGGCCCAGGGCCAACCATATTCTGCTTTCCCAATGAGGCCACAGAATAGTGACAGCAATTTTCCCAGGACAAAGGCAATGGGCTTTCTTAGAATCCTGGTATTTAAGCCTCAGATAACCCCATAAGGTAGGTGTGAGTAGCCCATTTTGCAGATAAGGAAACAGAGGTGTGACTTGCCCGGGGCCACACAGGCAGGACACAGGCTAGAAGCCAGACCTTCTGAAGACAAGGCCCTTTCCTTCCATCGACACCCCAGCTTCTCTCCATCCAGGCCTGGAATGAGAGAAAGCAGCTGAAGTCTGAGGATAAGGGACCCACGACCATTTAGAAGACAGACAGCTTCCCAGCTACCTAAAGTAAATGATGCAATAAATTCCACTTCACTGAGTCTCACTGATCAAAGATGAAGGTCATCAGGAAAAACAAATTCTGGGTCTTGGGAACCACTTCAGGGTGAGTGTGAAATTTTAACCATAGTGTTCAGCTAGGGAGGTTCGCAGCTGTGAGTTAGGGCTGTCCGTGCACTGCTGACACCAGCTGATGGCTGTGGGACTTGGACTCGGGGAGACACAGTGTCTACTCAGGATTGAGACAATATTGAGTTTCTTATCAAGGAGTGACAGTCTTCCTGCTTCCTGGTCCCAGTCACCTGCAGGGTGGTATGTAGCTGGCTTCTCAGCAGAACCAGTGGCTGGACCTTAAGATGCTACCTCTCGGCTCCTGGCATTGGGGACCAGGCCGAGAACGGCCAGGACTAGCCAGAGGTTCACACCATTCCATCTGCCAGGCCTTCTGCAGGAGCCGAGGGTCAATTCTATGTCACCCACTCTTCTCGTACTTCCTCTTTCCAATATGCTTCCACACGCATGCAAACTAACTTCCAATGTATCGTAACGCGTCTCCAGTCTTACCATGTTAATTGATTCATCATTTATTGAACACCTATTATGTGCTGAAAATTCAGTGGTGAGCAAACCATACTGGCCCCAGAACTCATGAAACTTATTATTGGAGATGTGGGGAAATGGGGGTGGAATGCATAACCAATACATTAGATCAAGTGCGACACATGCAACAATGGCACCACAGAAGATTGAGCTATTGGTGATCAGAGCATCAGGGAAGGCTTCCTGGAGGAAGGGACATCTGAGATAGCATTTAAAGGATGGTTAGGTGTTTGTCAGCTGGAATAACTTATATTCTTAGAACCTCTTTATTCAAACCCTTCGTTAAGATTCTCAGGACACAGAACTGGGAACCGCTGGGTGGAGGGGGCAGAATGACTTCTCTGGTTAATTTCTCCCAGGAGGCCTTGCTCAATATGGGGGTGGGTAGGTGTGCCAATGAAGGTCAGATGTTCATCCATACACCAGGCAGAATAAACAAACGGAGCACCTATAGTGTTCCAGGCTCCACGCCAGGCCCTGGGTGCAGACGTGGAGGTCCATGGTCTACCATGGATAGACCAAGGGTGATGACAACACAGAGGTATGAGGCACCACCATCGTCTACCTGGTACGTCTCTTGCTCTGTAATACTCGGTGTAGTCAAAGGCAGTGCACTGCTGGACTG
The DNA here is from genome assembly GCF_036850995.1 of Saccopteryx leptura. NCBI lineage: Eukaryota > Metazoa > Chordata > Mammalia > Chiroptera > Emballonuridae > Saccopteryx > Saccopteryx leptura. The sequence goes on along the minus strand of NC_089515.1, from coordinate 11,826,869 downwards.
GACGCTGTTCCCCGAGCCGGGGTTACTCCCCCAGCGTGCACCCGCTTATCTCTTTAGTTCAGCTCAAAAGGTCTCTCTTCACTGGAGCTGTCCAAGTCCCTGCCCTTGCCCGGGCCCTCCCCTGGCCTCCATGGCAGGTGTCACTGATTGTAATCCCCTGCTGTGTGACGACTGAATGATGTCACCTCCCCCCACTAATCTGTGAGGTTCTCCAGAGTGAGGACCATTTCTGTTTTGCATGCCCAGGGATGCCTGGCACACAGTAGGGGCCCAGTATATGCTTGTTGGGTAAACAAATAATATGTTGACACTGTGGTTATGCCCATGGAGAGGATGTCTTGAGTTGTCCATCCCCCTTCTCCCTAGGAAACCATTCACTATATTCGCAGATTCCTCTTACTGTTAACCCCACTAAACATTCCTACAGGCGGATTTATTTAAACAGCCCCAACGTTCCGATGAGGAAGTCAAGGTGGGGCATTTCAGGCGCCACCTGTCAGCAGGGCTGAAGACAGGACATCCTTCTAGTTCATGGGTTCTATGCACGAGCTGTTTGTTAGAACCACCTGAGGACCTTTGAGAAATGCTGATGTCTAGGGCATGCCCTGAGAGTCTGATGCAGTTACTAGGCGTGAACCAAGGTATCACTATTATTAAAACACCCCAGCTGATTTTTTTTTGCCTTTATACTCTTTTGATAGCGTCTTTTATTTTTAATCTTATTTTTATTAATTTTAATGTAGTGATATTGATAAATCAGGGTACATATGTTCTGAGAAAACATCTCCAGATTATTTTGACATTTGATTATGTTGCATACCCCTCACCCAAAGTCAAATTGTCTTCTGTCACCTTCTATCTGGTTTTCTTAGTGCCCCTCACCCCCTCTCTCTCCTTTCTCACCCCCGCCCCACCCCCCTACCCCACCCCCCCGTTACCATCACATTCTTGTCCATGTCTCTGAGTCTCATTTTTATGTCCCATCTATGTATGGGTTCATATAGTTCTTAGTTTTTTCTGATTTACTTATTTTACTCTGTATAATGTTATCAAGGTCCATCCATGTTATTGTAAATGATCTGATGTCATCATTTCTTATAACGCCCCAGCTGATTTTAACATGCTACCCAGGCAGAGGATACAGCTCGAGCTCTAGCCAGAAAACCAGAGGGCTGGGCTTCACTGGTACCCATGAGGCACAAGCTCAGAGTGGGGTAGACCTCACTAAAAGTCACATGGCAAGTGGGAAGCCCAGTCCAGACCAGCACTCTAGAGAGCATGTCCGAGGCTGTTCCCTGAGCCTGCCCTTGACAACCCTCAACCCTTCCACCCCGAGGCAGGGTGACTTTCAGACAGAGGGGAGGTGGCCACGCAGGCTGAGCCTCAGCCCCCAAATCCAGAACGCGGAAGGGGCGGCCAGCGCTCCCCCTGAGCTCACAAAAGTGCTGTCTCCCTTCCCATCTGTCCTCCCCTTTGCTGGAGCACGGCAGCACGTCACGGGGCCCCCAGCAGGGCTGGGACTGCTTGGGGACGAGTGTCTGCCTCCGAATCTGGTGCTTGCTCAGGCGGCCTCTGGAACCATGCGGGGGGGGGGGGTACACTCTGCAGCCCACGGCGGGAGCCCGGAGAGGGCTGGGTGGGAGGACAGCCTCAGTCGTCTGCCTCGCATACCCATTCCTGGCAGAGCCCTGGAACACTCCCGCCCAAACGGGCTCCATGATGGATGTGGAGAAGCAACCAAATGTCCCTCATTAATCACCAGCTCCATCTGGCTCCCCGCCTGATGGTTTTCAGCTGACTTGAAAAAGACCCAATTAGATCAAAACATTTTGACAATTTATCTTGTGGCATGAGCGGGTCCAGATCGGGGCTATGATTTCATCATCTGGGAGGGAGGGAGGAATCGGGGCGTGGGTCACGCACAGAGCTCGTGGAGACGTGGGGGTCTCCCCCAGGAGCCTTCCTGTGAAACCAGAGTGCAGCTCACCTCCTGTTGGCCATTGACCCTGTCAATTCTAGGGCCGGTGGGAATGGCAAGACGAGTGGCGTCCTTTGGCTTGAGTGGAAAAGGCCTGGGGTGAGTACTGGGTGGAGCAGAGAAGGTGGACAACCAGAAAGGACCGACTATTTTAGACAGCTTGGCATGTGGGTGTCGGACGTGAACCAGAATTAGAAGTTGAGAGGTGACTAAGGCCAGGCATATTCTAAACTGTGCACCGGCAAGATGATTGGGGACCCAGCTCCTTAACCCGGAGTGAGTGACCTTGAGTTCCCGGTGGCTCCAGCTCTCTTTGGAGGAGTTTTGCAGATCCCAGAGATTCCCATACTCTTCTTGCAGAGTTGGGATGATGCCAGGGTCTCTGGTGTGGCCCATTGTTGGTGGGGAGAGTTGCTTCCAAGAGACCACAGTTCTTGGTTCTTAAACACCAAGGATTCGGTTGCTGCCTTGCAGGTCCCTCCGGGGAGCTCACCGAGCGCAAGCACCACAGACAGATCACCACCACCTTAGGCTTACTCACCCCTCCCTCCCTCGTGCCTCTAGAAGGTGCCTTAGGACTGGAAAAGCAGATTAGGGTGTCTCTCCCAACAAGTTCACTTCCCCAAGCCCCAGGCCAAGCAGGAGGTGTGCTGGCACACTGGGGTGAGAAACCAGTCTTGCTTCTCCTTCTCTGGGTAGGGTTCCTAAGTCAGGCAGCCCGCCAAGCGGGGAGGGCCCCGCTGCCCCGGCCTGGCTTTGTGGGTGCACGTTCTGGAGGAAGGGGGGCTGATGTGGACCTGTCCACTGCCTGCCCTGCGAGGGCTGGCTGGGAAGCCCCTGGGAGCTGCTCACCCCCACCCCACACCCCAGAGATACACACCCCACCCACTGCACTCCCACGAGGCGAGCCGGACTCTCATTTTCATGGCCTGTCTTGTCATGTGCAGACATGCCTGTGCACACACGCACATGCACACACAGTATTTGCACATCCTCTCACCACCCTTTACCCCACTTCAAGTCCTTCTCACTCACCTTTCCTCCTCTACCCTGTTCATAGGCACGCGTGCCCACTCACCCACGTGCGCTCACCATATTGACAAATATCACACACCCCTCCTACCTCTTACCTCGCCCAGACACAGAGCAGCAGGTCATCCAGGCACCCACTGCAGGTGTCCCTCATTCCTGTGCATGCATGCCTTCACATTTGCACACGGGTGTGTGTACACAACACATGTGCACGTGTATACCCTTCATCCTGACACTCAGCCGGAGGGGCGCCGAGCCTAGCAGGTGACCAGACACAGCTGCTACCCTGGAGGGAGCCCATGTGTATAGGGCAGGGTACCGAATGCCTGACCCAGAGACACCTGGCTCTCGAGTAGACCTGTCACCGAGGTCTCGTAGGCTCTGGGCTTACTCCAGTCCGCCTATCTTCTGGCTGCCTGAGCCACGCCTCTTTCCCTTCTGAGCTTCTTTCTCTCCTGTCTGTTCCAGGCTGGAGTCTGTTTCTCTCCCTAGGATTCAGTTCCTCTCCAGGCTTTTATGCCCATCCTCAGGACTACCAGGAGGTGCTGGCCCTCAGGGAGGGTCCCGTCCAGTGGGAGCACAGGACCATCGCCAAGGACAGAGAGGGCTGCTTCTTTCTTTAGGTCGAACCAGCCTCCCATCTTTGATAAATGATGATGGTCTTTGAGGAGCACGGGCTTACACGATCATTAAGGACTCTTCTGGAACTCCTGGTCTACGAGCCTTAGGTGTCGCTGACATGTTGCTCACGCCCACTTAAACCATACCCAGCTGCGGCACTGCCGTATCACATTTGGTTGATATATTACTCAGAACTCTTTTATTTGCAAATGACAGAAACCCAACTCTAATAGGCTTAAGCAAAATATAAATCAATTGGCTTAGATAACTGGGAGGATGAGGAGGAGTGCTTCAGGGATTTGGACAGATGCCAGACTCTCTCTCCACCTCTCCATGGATGTTTCTGTGTTGGCCTGGTGCTCTTAGCTGCCTCCGTGGCTGCCAACAGCTCTGGCTGGGGTTTGTTATAATAGCAAGAAAAGTTATTACCCTCCTCCTCCTAGTTTGGAAAAAAGGAAGGCGATCTCTGATTGGCTCTTTTTGAATCATGTGACATCTCTTAATCACTGTTTCTGGGCGAGGTTCTACTGTGATTGGTCCATTCGTGCTATGATTCCACTTTCATGGGCTCCTTCCTCGTGGAGACCCCTGAGGGAGGAGCAGAGGGAAAGGAACCACTGAGGTCCCTTATCAATGACCTCTGCTTCCTGCCCCCGCCCCCTGCCCCCGCCCCCGCCCTCCCCTCCAGGTCGTGGGCAGTAACGGTAGTGCTAGGGAATCTTGTCTTGGCGCAATTGTCTCAATTTGCAAGCTCCTTGGCAAAGCCTCTGCTCTAGGATCCCTGCTTCAGGCCCCGACAAGAAGCATCCCTCCATCCCCACAGGGGCCTGGGGACTCTTCTCTGGGAACGCCGCCGAGAGGGAGCTAAGCAGAGCCCTGTTCACAGATTCAGTCGTGGATCTGTAACCAACATTTGAGGTTGCTTACAGGCCAACCTCAGCCTCTGAGACTCCTGTTCCTGCCGGTGCTTTTGCTGAAATGCTGGTGCGAGACTGGGTTTTTTGTCCGCTCAGGACCTCCAGGAACCACGGCCGCTGAGTCACGTCCTGGGTTGCTAATTATCATGCCTTAATCTTATCCTGTTCAGGGTTGACTGGGCACGGAACTCCTGCTCTCCTTTTTAATTAAAAAAAAAAAAAAATTTTTTTTTTTTTGTATTTTTCTGAAGCTGGAAACGGGGAGAGACAGTCAGACAGACTCCCGCATGCGCCCGACCGGGATCCACCCGGCACGCCCACCAGGGGCGACGCTCTGCCCACCAGGGGGCGATGCTCTGCTCCTCCGGGGCGTCGCTCTGCCGCGACCAGAGCCACTCTAGCGCCTGGGGCAGAGGCCAAGGAGCCATCCCCAGCACCTGGGCCATCTTTGCTCCAATGGAGCCTTGGCTGCGGGAGGGGAAGAGAGAGACAGAGAGGAAGGGGGGGGGGTGGAGAAGCAAATGGGCGCTTCTCCTATGTGCCCTGGCCGGGAATCGAACCCGGGTCCTCCGCACGCCAGGCCGACGCTCTACCGCTGAGCCAACCGGCCAGGGCCAAAAAAATTTTTTTTTTATTTTTGTGTTTACTCATGGGCTGAGTCTCCTCGGGGTGCGTCTCCCCGGGTGCTGGCATTTTTGTGTTGGTCAAGTTGGGAAGCGGTCCACCTTAAACCTGCCTTATAAGACGAACCTTTGCAACAACCCCCCACCCTCCCCTCCCTATCCCAGGATCCTAACGGGCACCTGCAGTTGAGTGACTTAATGTCAGGAAAGTGTTTCAAGTCTTTGCACATGAGCTAATCCGTCGTTTGACCCAATTTCCCTGGAGAATTTTGATGGCACTTCTAGATGAATTGGCTTGGGCAGACTACTGACTAATTGGATTAATAACAATAACACAAATACAAGTTCTAGTGTGACAAATGATAACGGTATGATATAACAATAGTAATAATAATAGCAAATTCTGCCACTTTTAAACACTTCCTACATGCCAGGTACAGCATTCACCCCTTTTCACATGATGTCGTTGAAAACTTAAAAACACTAGTAGTCCTGTGAGCTTCCCATTTGACAGGTCAGAATCCAAGGCTCAGAGAGGTTGAAAAAAGTCCTCCAAGGTCACACAGTTAGTCCAAAATTCTAATCCAGCTCTGTGTGATTTCAAAGCCTCTGCTTTGGACCACTGTACCGTATGTTTCAGAGTCCAAAAATGGTAACAACCCAAATGCTATCAATAGGGGAGTGATGATATCCAAACCACGGAATATTAGGCAGCTGCTTAAAGATGATGTATGCCTGCACTCCTGATATGGGATGATTGAGAAGACAATGAGCAAGCGAGAAAAAGTAAGTTGCAAAAGATAAGCCCAGAACTGTTGCATTTAAGAGTTCCCCAACCATCCAACAGGACTACAGAGCTCTTTGCGTTCACGAATGGACAGACAAAAAGGCTGGAACATAGGCACCGGCTGTGGAGCGTGCGTCGCTGTGGGGAGGGGAGTGAATTTGGGTGAGGGCCAACGGTTCTTTGTCTTGATCTGTATTTCTGGGACTTTTTAGATGAACTTGGCTTCCTGCATTTCCTGCATGATTAGAGAAGAAACTTGCATCCTGGCTAGGAGTTGACATCCTGGCTCTGCCCTTATGAGCTGTGTGACCCCAGGCAAGTCTCTATTTCCGCATTGGTAACGAGAAAAACCACGATGACTACAACAATAACAATACTACCTAGATCAGTGGGTGACTGCAGGGTTTCCCGATCCTGTGGCATTGGGGACACTTGATGCTGGATCATTCCTTGTTCTGGGGGGCTGTCCTGTCTATTGCTGAATGTTTTAGCAGCCTCCCTGGCATCTACTGACTAGATGCCAGTAACACCCTATGCCTGACAACAAAAAATGTCCCCTGGTGGGGCAAAATCACCCGAGCTGAGAATTGCTGGGTTAATGAGCTGGCACAATGAGTTAACCCGTGTAAAGTGCTTAGGCCAGTGCCTGGCACAGTGTAAGCCCTGGTCAGTGTTCTCTCTAATTCATTCAAGGGAAGCAGATAATCAGGGTGACCTCCTCTTCCAGCCAAGCATGGGCAAAGAATTTGGGGGAGAATTCAGGGCAGGAAGTCAGGGTGTCCGGGGTCTGCCTATGCCCCTGCCCCTCAGTGTTGGGGGACATCAGGTTCACTTCCTGGGGATGTAGCTTTCTTATCTGTGGCACATCTGGGGACCTGACTGAGGCCTGCGTGCTGGCACTCGGATCCCTAGGGAGCCCTCCTCTGTCTCAGCGCTGCCGGCCAGTGGGACTTGGCCCCCGCCAGCTCCCCCCCATGGCGGCCTCGCTGCCAGCCGGCCCTGCTGGGAATCCTTCTCAGATGCGCCCCCCTCCCCACAACTGGGGAGCAGATGCGGCCCGTGAGGCTGTTGCCCAGACACAGGTGGTACCACCTGCCACAAGTTTCTTGATTCTTGATCATCCTACAATCACTTTTGGCCCCGAAACAATTTGCTGGGCAAAGGGAGAGGAGGGCCTGGAGGAAAGGGAGGAAGAAAGGGAGGGAGGCGGGGGGTGTTTCGGGGTTAAGAGTGGCCTTTGAAGTTTGCAACCATCTTATATAAAACATCCTCAGTCATTCCCCATTTGGATGATGTCAGGAGAGCACATTACCATCCCGAGATCAAATGCAACAGCAAGAATCACTTGTTGCTCACCAGGCTACAGTCATATATCAAGTATTCCGGGCACATGCAATTCGTAACTTTCCCCGAAACAGATTGATATTTTCCTCTTCCACTTTCTGGGAAGGAGACATCTGACTTTGCTTCCAGCACAGTTTGGGAGGCTGTAGGGAAATTAAACCAGGGCCCATTGTCTTTGCACGATGTTGGCCACGCAGGCAGCGCATGGTTCCGTGTCTTCTCTCCTTTGTGTCCATTTGGAGACAGCCAGGTTTGCGACGAGCCACACAATGAACAAAAAAATCCGGATTATTTTTGTAGGTTTTCTGGAATTTGGCCCAGATGGTAAATAGAAGAGCAGCAGGGCTGTCTGTCTGTATGTGTTTTTTTATTATTATTATTTAAATGCTTCTTCTTCAATGTTCTTGTCTTTTTCTCTTACTTTTTGGTTCTTTGGAACCCATGGCATCTTGCTGGGTGCAGAGGTGCTGGAGTAATTAGCTCCTCTCAGAAGAAACAGCACAACTGGGAGACGGGGATTCTGCCCCCCCGACCCCCGACAACTGCGGGTTGTTAGAGCTAGAAGACCCCTTATAGATTGCCACGGTCAACCCTTCTGTTTTACAGATAAGGAAAGTAAAGCCCAGAGAGGGAAAGTGATCAGCCAATGTCACACAGCCGTTGGGCGATTTGTTTACCCTCTCTGGGTGCTACTTTCTTTATCTGCAAACACTTACCTGAGTGAAGTGTGAGGAAGCCATAAGAGGGTAGCAGTCCTTTCAACATTTGTGATGTGTTATGCAAAAGCAAGGTTCTCTTAAACCCCCTGTTAGCGCTGTCAAGACCTGGAATGTGGAACTGAAATTTAGCTGGGTTGGTTTACCTACTCTCCTTTCTGCTTTCCGGTTCCGCTCCTGATTTTACAAACCTGTGATAGCTGCACAGAGCCTGAGCTTGGAGCAAATGCTGGCAGATTTTGGAGAGCCCTTTGCAAGCTGGGGTCACTGTGTGTCCAATGGAAAGAGGCCAGTGGGAGATTCAGAGGCAGGTTGTGGACCCCCTGGCCCCAGCCTGTAAAAGAGAACAGGCCAGCACTGACCTCACCCAGAAGGCTCTGCCATGATGTGTCTGTAGCCGTCCCTTCGTGGATGGATCATTTAATATTGGTCACGCAGACCCTGTAGTCTCACCTGAGAGTAGTAGTGTGGGTGCTCCTGAGGCCAGCCCAGCACATAACGGGCAGCATAGCTCAGTGGTTTGCGTGGGCTTTGCAGCCATTGTCTGGGTTCACATCCAGCGGCATCAATTACCAGCTGTGTAGACCTAGCCAAGCTATTTAGCCTGAGACTCGACTTTCAACATTTTATTTTTTAAAAGAAAATAATAACTTAATGTGCATATAACAGAAGACATGCAGCACTGGACAGTTGGCTCAGTGGTAGAGTGTGGGCCCAGTGTGTGGATGTCCCGGGTTTGATTCTCAGTCAGGGCACACAGGAGAAGTGCCTATATGCTTCTCTACCTATCCCCCCTCTTGCTTCTCTCTCTATCTCTCCCTTTCTCTCTCCCCCTCCTGCAGCCATGGCTGGTTTGGAGCAAGTTGACCCAGGGCACTGAGATGGCTCCATGGCCTCGCCTCAGATGGCTAATATAACTCAGTTGCCAAGCAATGGGAGTAGCAGCCTCAGATAGGCATAGCATTGCCCCATCGTGGGCTTGCTGGGTGGGTCCCAGTCGGGGTGCATGTGGGAGTCTGTCTCTCTGCCTCCCTGCTTCTCACTGAATAATAATAATAATAATAATAAAAACAGAAAATGTGCAACACTCAAGCGGATGGTGAATTTGTTTGAATGCATTTCCCTTTCCCAGTATCTTTGCACTACTGACATGTCTCTTTCCTTCAATCCCAGCCTCCGCCACAGAAGTAACCATGATCCAGAATGTGTCTAAGGTTCCCGTCTTCAAAGAAACAAAACAAAACTTGTTTATTATTTATACAAGCACCCCTAAGTAATATACTGCTTATTATTACTTGTTTTGTGAGCTTTGTAAAAGTTGTATCATACATACTCTATGAGGTTTTCTGTGACTTGCTTTTTTACCCACTGAGATATATTTATAAAATTAATCCTTGTTACTGTGTGAGTCTGTGTTTCATCTGTTTATTTTTTTTCTGATATAGCATATCCCATTTATGAACGCACCCCAATTTATTCAGTCTCCTTTAGATGGGCATTTGGGTTGTAACCAGTATATTTACAATTATAAACAGCTCCTCTATATTTACAATTATATTTATGTTAGTATCAATATGTCCCTCCTACTAAACGTGTGTTTCTATAGGACATACACATAGAAGTAGGATGGCTGGATCTTAGGGAGTAGGGATATTGGAGTTTATGGAATAGCTTTAAGTTATTTTTCAGAGTGCTTGTACCCCAAGCCTCCATGTTTCTCACTTGTAACATGAATTCCAACTTCATCAGCCTGAGGCAAGGATTGAATGCATGCCGACTGCACAAAACATGAGGCTCAGTGTTCAGAACACAGTATCTACGACTAGCTGGCTCCATTTTCTGGCAGGATTTGGGAAAGCCCCTATCCATCTTCAGTAATCCATCCTGCTGCATCTCATCCTGATACCTTATTAGCGTTGGCCTGTGATGTTCACTGGACGGCTTGCAGACAATTGTTCGTTTTCCTGTCCGCGTGGCATCTTGGTGCTGTGGCCTGCTACTGCCCAGGGTTCGTCACAGGGGCTGTCGCCCACCATGCCTCTGTTAGGACAAGCCCCTGAAGGTGGTTTCCAGTTGACCAGTGCTTCTCAAACTTTGGTGGGGATCTTGCAAACATATAGCTCTTGATCTGGTCGGTCGGGGGCAGCTCGGAGACTCTGCATTTCGAACCACCTCCAGGTATGGCTGAGGCTGCTGGTCCTGGGCAGTGACGGGGGGGAGGGCCACTTTCAGAAATGATGAGATCAAGCTGAGTTGTGGTGGAAGCCACAGGTTAGCCGGGCTATGGCGGAGAGAGAGTGCCCAGACCAAGGAGCAGCTTGGGAGTCGGTTACGCCTCTTCCACCTTGTCCGGCCTGCTGTTCCTCCAAGAGTTCTTTTAATGGCTTTATAAAGGGTTGCTTCAGGTGTTATCAGGGGAAGCAGAATTGGGCGGCCCCAGCTGCCTGGTGTAGTCCCTTCCTGACCATTCCAAAGAAAAGTCTAGGGAACCAGTTTCCCGTTATTAGTCTGGACCCTGGTTTTAGGTGGGACTCCCACTTTTCTCACCCAGTATACTCTGGAACTCAGGAAAGTGCTGGTTAGATTCAGTTTTCCTCCCTGTACTCGCGCCGACTCCCGTCTCAGGAATTCCTGAGCGGATCGGCAGGGAGACAGTGCAGGGTTTGCTCAAATGTATGCTCTGGGCCTTTTTCTGTCACCCCAAAGCAGTCCTCTACCATAACTGCCTTGATAAAAGAACGGCTTTGCATTTCTAAGCCAAGAATTTCTTGGGCTAGTCCAGGCACAGGGCATTTCTTCAGAATGTACACCCAACAACACTCTCGTCCTACTGTGAGCTCAGTTTCTTGGGCTTTAGGAGATTAAATTCTTTTTGTTTTTGTTAATTTATTGATTTTTAAAGAGGTAAGGGAAGAGAGGGAGGGACAAAGGGAGAGATAGAGAGAGAGAGAGAAAGAAAGAGAAACATTGATTTGTTGTTCCACCCATTCATGCATTCATTGGTTGATTCCAGTATGTATCCTGACTGGGGATCGAACCTGCAACTTTGACGTAGCAGGACAATACTTCAACCAACTGGGCTACCCAGCCAGGGCCTATTGTTTTTTGTTTTGTTTTTTAAGTGGAGGCTGATGTTCTTCCCTCATCTTCATCTTTGCTGTTGACACCCGGGAAAGCATGCAAACACAGTTATCCATGGCTTGTCACTGAAGATATTTATCACTTCTGAGCACTGTGCATGGCTCCTAATAAGACACCCAATGGGCACTTTTTGTTTTTGTTTGAAGTGAAAATTTCCAAGCAATCTCTGATCGGAGTGACTCAGATTTTCGGACCTTTAAACCCAGACCCACATGTCCAAACCTCTAAGACAATGCTATGTGACATGTGAGGTCAATTCTGACTCCAGCAGAATGCTCACCTTTAGGCAACACCAAAACCCATCCTTACGGTGCAGGGGTCCCAAGGTCTCACTTAGGAGCCACCTCAGTAAGTGGTGCAAGGGACTCACAACCAGAATGGGAGCCCTCAACCAATAGGACTGAGACTTTTCCTCACCTCTGTACTGTGGTCTGGCCATTTGAAAACTAATCGGCAATTTCTACACATTTTGTAAAATTAAAAACACTTTGGCTGCCTGACCAGGCGGTGGTACAGTGGATAGAGTGCCGGACTGGGATGCAGAGGACCCAGGTTTGAGACCCTGAGGTCGCCAGCTTGAGCGCGGGCTCATCTGATTTGAGCAAAGCTCACCAGCTTGGACCCAAGGTCGCTGGTTTGAGCAAGGGGTTACTCAGTCTGCTATAGCCCTGTGGTCAAGGCACATATGAGAAAGCAATCAATGAATATCTAAGGTGTCGCAACGAAAAACTAATGATTGATGCTTCTCATCTCTCTCCGTTCCTGTTGGTCTGTCCCTATCTATCCCTCTCTCTGACTCTCTCTCTCTCTGTCTCTGAAAAAAAAAAAAAAAAAGAAAAAAAAGAACCCTTTGGTCAAACAAAATCTTAAACAGAGCCTCAGCATAGGATAACTAAAAGCCAAGCGGAATTTGCTTGAGGCAGAGCTGGAGTCAGAGATTTCCACTTCCTTTTTCCTTCCCAACCACGGAAGCTCACAGCTCACCTTGGGAAGCACAGTGCTCCACAAAACACAGTTTGAGAACCGTTAAACTACATAAACCCCAAGGTCCTTTTACCATTGGTGTTCTATGGATGATGGCACGATGGCTGAGCTGGAAATGTGGAGTGTTATGGGCTGAATTGTGTGTGTGTCTCTCCATAATTCATGTGCGGGAGTCCTAGCCCTCAGTACTGTGAACCCTGAGGACTAAGAAGAAGGGTGCCTGATCGCTAACTGGGCTTAATAAAAAAAAAAAAAAAAAAAAAAGAGCAGAGCAGAGCCTAGCAGCCATTTCTGTACAGGGGCCTCTCCACCCCAAGGGCACTTGGCAGAGAAGCCTCTGCACTAACCTGCCTGCCCCTGTGCTGAGCTGCTTGCCTGCACTGTGCTTCTGCCATCTGGGTCAGCCCTTACAAAGGAGTGCATGGAATCCTCTTTCAACCAATAGGACTGAGACTTTTCCCGTCCAATCGGAGCTGTGCTGCTGTGACCAATCAGAGCAGCTCTATTCTGTCCAAGGGTGGGGACTTCTCTCTAGATAAGCCAGCTCCCCTCCATCTTAGTGCAATTGCCAGAGAAGACTGAAGACACAAGGCTGCTTTTTTCATGGGAGCAGAGCAGCGTGGACCAGCAGACCGGTGCAGAGTAGAGCTACCTAGTTGAAGAGAGGCCTGGCCTGGGGGCAGCTTCACCAAAGCACTAATGAGTGGTTGCATACTCTGTGCTGTTTTCACAACCATGCTGTATTACCATCAAGCTGTTTGCACTAAATAAAGTTTCTTTCACCAAACCTCAGTTAGGTTTTCTGTTGACTTTTGAATTGACACCAACGACCATCAGTTGACAGTACCTTAAAATGAGATGGGAGCCAGAGTCTTAAAGAATAAGTTAAAATGAGGTCCCTTGGGTGAACCTCAATCCAATATGACTGGTGTCCTTGTAAGAAGAGGAGATCAGGACACAGACACAGAGGGAAGCTCATGTGAAGATATTGGAAGAAAACATTCATCTATAAACCAAAGAGAGAGACCTCAGAAGCACAAACCCTACTGACACTAGTTTGTGACAGCCCTCTGAACTAATATAAGGGCGACGGGGAAGGGGGATAGCTTCTCATACAGGTCACCATTTTAAGGAACTCTATTTATCCCACTCTAAAACAACTAGAAAACACTGTGTTCCTTTTCTCAGAGGGTCTGAGCCCCTGCTCTTCACAGGGGAGGTACCCCTGGTCTCCCAAGGAGCACACTTCTGACTTTGGGAGGATCAGAAGCATGTTGTTGAGTTTGGTTGGGTCTGGTCTTGGCTCTGGGTTCAGAGGGCATCCATCTACAGGGATGTTGATGTTGGGTATGGTGACCACAGTCTTGGGAAGGCCTCATACTGGCTCTTGGTCTGTGAAAGTCTGGCCACTGGAACAGTTAAGGCCCTACTGGAAATATAACCCAAGTTTTATTTTTCTCCTGATCACATGGTGCTCCTCTAGTGTCCATAGTAATAATAGTCATCAGTGGTAGAGCTGTGTGAAACTGGCAATTTTCACTCCACGGGAATTTGTCGGGAAAATAGCAGTTTTTCACCTTTGGAAACTATTTGGTTTCACAAAAGATTCAAGGTGAAAAGAAATGTAGGAGAACGTTTTCAGGTTTTCATGAACTGGATTTTGGCCAAGGTGGCAGCTGTCTTCAATCTTACTTAGTGGTGAAAGGGTCCACTGTGGCTGGGGCTGGAAGAGAAGAGGTTGGTGGACGACCAAAGGGGGTGTGGAGAGCCCAAATGGTGCCATCAAAGTCCTTCCCTTGGGGAAGAGGTAGGCCCAGGTGGCACTAAGTTCTGGGAAGCGAAGAGAGACATAGACTTTGGGACAAATCATTATCTTCTTTGACATCTTGACCTAGGTTGTCTGAAAAGGGTTAAGTTTATTTATAACCGACCTGATGGAAGTCTCAGGAATTGGCCATGTGTATCTGGATAAGGCCTACTTGGGCTTTTAAATACGTAGGGTTGCTCAGCCAGTTGCCAGTATCGTTTGTACATCACACGTGTGCAGTCACAACAGACACTGCACAGGAGTGTGAGTGTGTGTGTGTGTGTGTGTGTGTGTGTGTGTGTGTTGGGGGGGGGACTGGCAAAATCAAGGGCAAGGCATACAAATTGTAGAATAAGATGTCATGTCTTTATACTTGAGAAATTGGAACTCAGAGAAGAGATGGAATTCCTGCTCAGGAAACATCTGGAAAACAGCAATGGTGCAAGCAAAAGTAGGTCAAAGAGTAAGGCCCAGCTCAAAAAAAATTGATGTGCTCTGAATTTGTCAAGATGACTCAAGAACCTTAAAATTATAATTCTTCTTCTTCTGAGAAACTATCCTAAGGAAATAATCAGAAATGTAGTCAAGGGCACCAACATCTTCTCTGCAGATTTATTTACAATAGCTCCGAATTGGGTACCCGCTGAAGCTTTATTAATAAGAGGGATTGGTTCAGCAAGTGACATCTAGCCCAGGGGCCAACAAACTATAGCCATTGAGCCAATCCAGCTCTCCATTAGTTTTTGTAAATAAAGTTTTATTGGCACACAGACATGGCCATTCCTCTATGTATTCTCTGGGGCTGCTTTGGCACTATAATAACAGTTGAGCAATTGTCATAGGGACCGTGTGTGTGTGTGTGTGTGTGTGTGTGTGTGTGTGTGTGTTACAAAGCCTAAGATATTACTTTCTATCCTTTTAATAAAAAATTTGCTGATCCCTGGTCAGGCCATATGAAAAAATACCAGGAAAGCATTAAATATGATATTAACAAATATTTTTTATTGTCAAGGAAGAATGCATATGGCATAATGTTAAGTAAAAAGGTAGGACATGAAATTGACATACATATGTTATAAATATTAATAACTAACGTGTTAAATGCACATGAAGTTCTAGGCACTTAAAATGGTGTTTATAAGGATTTAATAACAAGAAAAATGTATACAGTATAATACCATGCAAATAAAGCAGGATATACAATTGATACTTACAATACTTATATTTAGTAAGCACGTATTAAGCTTTAGGCACTCTGCTCATCCCTTTATGTCTCATTCCATTAAGACTTCAGGAAACTCCATGCAGAAGTTAATATTATTATCTTATATTTACAGATCAAGAGACACAAAGAGGCCAAGTTATTTGCTTTAGGGACCTACTTGGTTGCTATAAGAGCCAGAATTCGGATAGGGCTTCTGCCTCTACTCAGAGAAAGGCCTAGGAGGTAGCAGGGCAGAATATTAGTGGTTGTGTGCGGGTGGTGGGCGGACAGCTGTCAATCAGACTTGTCTTTGGCTGTGAGTAACTGAAAATATCAGCTTAAGCAAGTGACGTGTTGGTTTCTGCACATACCAAGAAGTCTGGGGGCTCTGTGACCCCCACAGGAACATGAGCTCAACCATTTTGAAAGTTTAGTCCTCAGGCTTGTCTCCTCATGTCCCAAGGTGACTGCACTACTTCTTGGGTCTTTTCCTGAATTCAAAGCAGGAAGAGAGGGGAAGGGCAAAGGGCTAAAGATGTAAGTGGCTGGCTGAGTAGTCCTTTTATCAAATAACTTTTCTCTCTGTTCCAACTAGCAACTTTTGCTAATGTATCATTGGCTGGGATAGGGTCACATGGTCATCTGTAGTTGCAAGGGAGCCTGGGAAATGAAGTTTCTGCCAAGTACATTCCAACTGTGAATAAAATTGGGATTTTGTTTGTAAGGAAGAAAGGGAGACTCGGTATTTGACAGTCAATCTGTAGTGACTGTCACATAGATGGTTCCTAATTTGTCCTTTATTCTTTCTTGAATTTTTGAAAATCATATAAAGCTTGCTGAATCTAAAGCCATCAGGACTGAGGAGAGGTGGGGAAAATGAGCAATGGAGAGGAGGGGTGTCTACACCACCATGTGGGCTGTGCAACAGAATGCTACAGACGAGGCAAATTATGAACAACAGAAATTCACTCCTCACAGTGGGAAGTGTGACATCAAGGTGCCTACAGAGTCAGTGTCTGGTGAGAGGTTCCTTCTGATTTATAAATGTCTGCCTTCTACCTGTGTCCTTGCATGGACCGAGGGAGCTCCCTGGGGTCTATTATAAGGGCACTAATCCCATTCATGAGGGCTTCACCCTCATGTCATAATCTCCTCCTAAAGGCTCACTTCCTAAAGCCATCCCATTAGAAATTAGGCTTCACCATATGAATTTGGTGGTGGTAGTGGTGGTGGTGGGGGTTACACACATGTAGTTTACAAGTGAGTAAATCAAGGGAGGCTTCCGGAGGAGATAGACTTTGATTTGTAGGTGATTGGCAGAGGTGAGTCTCCATGTTCCTTTGTTATATAGGGGAAATAGGCCTATATATTCTTAGGCCTTCTGGGGGTCTGTAAGAGAAGCCCTGAGTCTGCCTGATTGATCTCTCCCATCCTGTGCAGAAACGTGAACCCCTGGGCTCTGCCCTGCCCCTGTGCAGAGGCTCATGAGTCCAGGAGGTCCCTCTGTCAAGGAGACCCTTGGCTCCTTTAGAACTCTGTTCCTCCCTGAAATATGTTCAAGTCTTACCCTCTCCCCACAGTACCTATTTGGAATTACGGTCTTTGCAGATGTGATCAAGTTAGTTCAGCGACTGGTCTTTAAGGAGATAGAAGTTTGGATGCAGACATAAAAGACACAGGGAAAAATGGCATGTGAGGATGGAGGCGGAGATTGTAGTGGTTCCTTCACAGGTCAAGGGGACATCTGGGAGAGCTCACACCCAGCAGAGACCAGGAGAGGGGCCAGGACAGACTCTCCCTCAGAGCCTCCAGAAGGAACGAGCTGTGGGGCATCTTGATTTGGAACTTGCGGCCCGCAGAGCTCTGAGAGAGTGCATTTCTGTTCTCAGTCATCCAGTGTGCGGTCATGTGCCACGGCAGCCCTGGGGCAGGTCTGGTCCTCTTGTGTGTCCTGACACAGAGGGTTGCCCGCAACTTGTGCTCTCTGCCATTGGCCATGCCCCTGCCCACTGGGCCAAACGCCTCCACAAAGTTCAGCACCCGGGCATGAGGCACAGACCCTTCTTTACTCAGGGTTAGAGCTCTTTCCCGGCCTCTTCCTCCAAGCCCTCCTTAGCTTCTCCATCATCTCCATCAGCACCACCTCTAATCCCTCCCAAACAAAGGACCCTCCGCCTCCATGCAGCAAGGGCAGTTTCAAGCTCAAAGCCAATACAATCTGGTATACGAAAACAAAATTACGGATGCAAAACCACGTCCAGGGCATTGGAATGAATAGTTCCATGAGGGTACCCCAGCGGGAGCTTCTGTATAGGAGTCCACTCAGCATGCTTGTTTTGTACACGCCCCTTCAGGGCGGCATCCCAGCCCGTTTCCTACCCGATTTGAGCCTCCTCTGATCTATGGATGCTTCTGCCCTGGGGAGTAAATGGCTGCTATCAGACCCGTTCTTGGGAGCAGGTGCTGGGGGTGAGGAGAGAGAACCCAGAGGTTGCTGGCTCTCTGAGGGAGTGAGAAGCCTGGCTCTGACATTTGCCGGCTGTGTGACTTAGTATTCTCATCTGTCAAATGGGAATGTGGTTAAGGAGAGGCCAGAGGTGAAGACGTATAGCCTGACAACTGTAAGTATTGAATAAGCGTCCATTCCGTTCCACTTCCCTTTCCTCAGGGGAGCAAGAGAGGAGGATCTGCACGTCAAGGTCAAGGTCAGCAGTCACAAACTCAACTGAGTTCCCAAGGGCTGACTTCCCCTCTGGGCCCTGACTTCTTTCTTTCCCCAAAATGCCAGGGAATCAGGACTCTCCTCTCTGACTTGGCCCTGGAAACCTGTCGGGATCCATCCTCAGGAGGGTGAGGGCGGTGCACATTTTCTGGTCAACTACTGAGTAACCACGTGGAAAACACTGTTCTTGTGTGACAGGCGATGGCAGGTGAGCGAGGCTTCGGGCTGTAAACAAAAACTTAACTTATCTCCACCTTGGCTTAGCCTGTCACTCATGCAGAAAATGAGACGCGATACTGAAAGCACACAGGCTCAGCAGTATTAGGCGGCCTCTATGAGCCTGTCAAGCCCGTCTCTGAGGGGCGGGACCTCTTCTATCTGATATATTTCAGATGGTTTTGGTTCCCGGGGCCCCGGCCTGGACAGCTTTTCCGGGACACAGTAACAATTCTCTCTCTGGACAGGGCCCAGAAGCTATCCCTTCTCTGGGGTACTGGGTCAGGAGGGTGTCTAATAGTCTAAGTGGCTAGTCCTCACCCCATTCTAGGTCACCATCCAAGGGTATACAGAGTCCTCCAAAACTTGGATACACAGACAGTGTCCAGCCTGCCCCTGAGTGGGTTTATCCCCTCTAACCCTGCTCCTGTGCACAGACCCCAAGCATGTCCCCGGGAGACAAACGTGTTGATGAGCACAGGTCTCGGGCTGTCTGTCATGCTGCTTCTCCATGTAGAACACAAGTTGCCTGAGGCTCCCCTCCCCCAGTACCTTGGATTAGGGAGAATGGCCATCAGGAATGGTTTCCATCAGAGCCTCACTAAACCTACCTACACACAGGCTGAATCTGGCGATGTGGCATTGTGAATGGCCATGCTCATTTGTGAGATTTGCCTGCATGCTTCTCTGGGGTGGGGCCTGACCTGCCTTCTCTTAATCAAGCTTGGTTCAAAAGTGAGGACTTTACAGACCCTTAAATGCCTAGTTAGGAGACATCTGTGCCGATGGCACCAGGGCTGCTGTGAAGGTTGGTACATGCATTATCCACAGAAGGGGAGCATTTTCCTAATTCACAATTCATACAAAAGTGACCTAAGGGCTACATAGCTGTGGTCCAGGGTAGCACCTGAGATGTTAGCATGAAGGGTATTAACAGAGTAAACCCCAGTAGATAAATCGGAGTGGACACTGCCCATTGGGAGGCTGTTTCTGGCCGTGGCATGCAGAACCGCAAGTCACTGTTACCTTTGCTTCCACGTCTAACGCAGCTACTGTCTGTTGAGCTTTTCTCCATGTGCAATGAGTACATGTGCTTTCTTTTTTTTTTTTTTTTTTTGTATTTTTCTGAAGCTGGAAACGGGGAGGCAGTCAGGCAGACTCCCGCATGCGCCCGACCGGGATCTACCTGGCACGCCCACCAGGGGGCGATGCTCTGCCCGTCCTGGGTGTCGCTCTGTCGTGACCAGAGCCACTCTAGCGCCTGGGGCAGAGGCCAAGGAGCCATTCCCAGCACCCGGGCCATCTTTTGCTCCAATGGAGCCTCAGCTGCAGGAGGGGAATAGAGAGACAGAGAGGAAGGAGAGGGGGAGGGGTGGAGAAGCAGATGGGTGCCTCTCCTGTGTGCCCTGGCCGGGAATCGAACCCGGGACTTCCGCATGCCAGGCCGACGCTCTACCACTGAGCCAACCGGCCAGGGCTACATGTGCTTTCTATGAGTGACTTTTAGATCTCATACAGGGATTTTCCTCCCCATTTTGCAGATAAAGAAATTGAGGCTCAGAGAGACTGTAACTTGTCTAAGCAAATGGTTTGCCACTGATGAAATCAGGAATTTGAACCCACGACTTCCTGGCTCCAAGGTCAACTTGTTGAAGGTCTAAGGCTGGCAGTTGTCCAGGGTCCCTTGAACACGAATGGCTCACAGATGATAGGTCCACATTTTAACATTGTGAAGCCTAACATATATATGGTAAGTACATAAAACATAAATATACCTATTAATGAATTATTGTATGTAAGCACTGATGTAAGTCCTACTTAGTTTCCATTCTGAGCACTCCAGAAGCCCTCCACGTCACCAGCACAGCCCTCAGGTGCAGAGGTGAACCCTGTTCTGAACTCTTACAGAATCACTTCCCTGCTTTTCTCTTTTGGTTTATTACTTAAGCAGATGTACCGCGTCAGCATAAGTTGTGTTTCGCCTGTTTATTGAACTTTACATAACTGGGATCATTCAGTATAGATTCAGCTATGTCTGGTTTCTTTCCTTCAACACTGCATTTTTGAAATTCATTCTGATTATCAGTAGTTTATTATCATTGCTGTACAGTATTTTATCATATGACTATTTCATAATTTATTTATTCATTCTTATATTGATGGACCTTTGGGCTGTTTCCAGATTGGGGCTATTACGAATACTGCTGCTATGAACATGACTATACCTGTTTCTGCATCCTAGAATGGCAACCTCAGTTTCATTGGACACATATTTGTTAATTTTAGTAGACACAGACAAAATGTTTACTAAAGTTGAACCAATTCCCATTCAGATTTTATGATTATATTTAATCTGGAGGAGCATAGATTTATTTTCTCTGAGTAGATAGGACTTCAAACTATCGAGTGGGGCTTATAGTAAAACTTACTGGCTGGCCAGCATCTAGTGCCATTGCTGTTTAAACCCAGAAGTAGACAGCTATTGAGACTTTTCCAGGCTGAGCTTTCTGCAACTTGCAAAAAAAATGATCTTGAGCAGCTGGCTTGTGGGAAATCCCTGTGGATGTTTGGGCTCCAAGACCAAGAAGAATGAGTGACCCTGGGCATAGATGACAGCCCTGCTCCTTGGCGACTCTCTGCCAGCTCTCCACCCTCATCCCAGCCATTCTGTTTTCTTCTTGTCCTGGCCCTGTGTGGTCAATCACCCAAGATTTCTGGGCTCTGCTCACAGTCAGAGCCGACACTTCCTGGGCATCATTCTTGGTCTCTGTTTCTTCAATGGAAAGAGGGATGGTGGGAAGATTGAATGCGATGGTACCTGAAGCACTGAATGCAAGGCCTGGCATAGAATGGGCACTCTGACATAGGGCTGAGACTAGGGCTTTAGGCGCCGAGGATGAAACATTTAAGGAGGCGCACACTGTCAGGTGCTGAGCGCACACATGCTAGAGTGAGGGCCTCCTGTACAAGCAACATCCTGGGATTCCTGCTTCTGTTATGTAGTCACTCAAGCTTAGAAGAAGAAGTGAGGGAGTGCATTCTGTTACAGACTTTTTGGAACCCAGCAGACATGGGCTCTGTATTTGTGTGAACTTGGGCAGATCACTTAATTTTTAGGAGCCTAAGTTCCTCCGTCTATAAAATGGATGTAATAATACAGCAGTATCTAAAGATGAAATGATAGTATTAAAACAAAGAGATGCCAAAATACCGTGGCTCAGCCCTGGCTGGTTGGCTCAGTGGTAGAGCATCGGCCTGGCATGCAGGAGTTCCAGGTTCGATTCCTGGCCAGGGCACACAGGAGAGGCACCCATCTGCTTCTCCACCCCTCCCCCTCTCCCTCCTCTGTCTCTCTCTTTCCCGCCTGCAGCCAAGGCTCCACTGGAGCAAAATTTGGCCGGGGCGCTGAGGATGGCTCTATGGCCTCTGCCTCAGGTGCTAGAATGGCTCTGGTTGCAAAAGAGCAATGGCCCAGATGGACAGAGCCACGGCCTAGATGGATGGAACATCTCCCCCTGGTGGACATGCCGGGTGGATCCCAGTCGGCGCATGCGGGAGTCTGTCTGACTGCCTCCCCGTTTCCAACTTCAGAAAAATACCGTGGCTCAACATAGGTATGTCTCCTCCCCTCTCATGTGTCATCTTGGGTGATCAGTTGTGGTTGATGGGCCATGTTGCTCATGGGGTCATTCCAGGACTGGACCCCTTCCCTCTTGTTGCTCTGCCCCCCTCATGCCCATGGTTGTTCTCATCCACATGTTCAAAACCAATATGCAGGAATGGGAAAGAGAGATAGAAATCACAGAAATAGACTTGTCTTTAGAGTTAAAAAATGATCCCCAAATTGCCAACATAACTTGCAATAGCATCCCACCAATAGAAACAAAGTCACATGACAAGGGTAGCTGCAAAGGAGCCTGGGAAGTGTAGTCTTTAGTTGGGCAACTATGCGCTCAGCTACAATACTCTTCACATGGGAGAAGGGGAGATTGCTCTTCGGTGGACAAGTAGCTGTCCTACCACAGATGGCTGCATTAGATGGCTGTGGTAAGAACTGAGCCATGTTATGTGCATTACCTGCAAAGCATAGGGCTTGACATAGTCGGCATTTGAGAAATGGGACCTCTTATTTAATGATTTCAAAGGAACTCTTTTAAGGTGAATGTTATAATAATTTAATCAGGGCACACATTTTCTTAGTCCTTTGGTAAGGCAAGGTATAGAAAAAGATTAAAAAAAAAAAAGCCTAGCCACAATTGTGTGGACAAGACTCAGGGATTATGCAGTCAAGAAAGCAAAGCCCCTTGTAGGATGTGACTCCTGTCCCAGGTGAAGTGTTGGAGGACGCATAGGCACCCTAGACATGTCCCTCAGATGTAAAGATTTGGCAATGGCAGGAAGCTGTTGTGATGAACGTCAGACAACCTGCAAATTTGTCCTCGTGCCCTGGTGAGTTTTGCATGTCACAATCCGGAGGTTAGCTTTCAGGAGGGTGAGGGAGGCCACGTGCAATCCTGGGGAAGGCTGCACAATGCAGGAGGCTACCGGCCTTCTAACGGTCCCACCACTGGCCAGGTCACTTCACCTTTCTGAGCTTTGTTTTGCTCATGTGCAAAATCGGGACCCAAACAATTTCTACTTCAAGGGGTGCTTATGAGAATAAAGCAAGGTATGGGTGTGCTATAAACTCTGAAAGGCTCTACAGATGTGAGGAATTAGGGTAATTAAATACAAGCGGGGGAAATCCATCACCAGCAGTCAGGTGTGTCGCCAGACCCGCTTGGGCTCATGTGGTGGGTGGGTGGAGCCCGCTTACCTGTCTAGGAGCTGTGCCTGCCAGTCCCCTGGGAGTGGCGGCCGCGCTGTCAGTCTTAATCAGAACTTCCTCTTGGGGAGCGGCTTCCTTCATGTCACAAACTTGGCACAGCTCAAACCTCTGCTTCAAGACTTATTTTCTTTGGGTTTCGCAAATCCTCTTTTACCCGGAGGAGACAGAGAGCTGCACATTTCTCTCCACCTGGAAATCACCACAGTTCCGAGGCTGTCCTTGTTTTCCCGTGAAAGACATATTTGTGCGTCTACACCCTGCAATTTTCCCATGTAACTTTCATTAAAGTTAATTGGCATCACAAGATTAAGGCAAGCAGCAAGAGACAAAGAAATCAGAGCTGGGCCTTGGCAGGTTGGCTCAGTGGTAGAGTATTGTCCCCACGCATGTGGATGTCCCAGATTCGATTTCCAGTCCGGGAGAAGCACCCATCTGCTTCTCCACCCCTCCCCCTCTCGCTTCTCTCTCTCTTTTTCTTTTCCCCTTCTCCTCCTGCAGCCATGGCTCAATTAGAGTGAGTTGGCCCCTGACGTGCTGAGGATGGCTCTGTGGCCTCTGCCTCAGACGCTAAGAAGAGCGCAGTTGCTGAGCAACGGAGCAACATCCCAGATGGGCAGAGCATCGCCCCCTAGTGGGCTTGCTGGGTGAATCCCACTCATGGTGCATGCAGAAATCTGTCTCTGCCTCCTCTCCTCTCACTGAATAAACAAACACACAAACAAGAAAAGAAGTCAGTGCCAAATTGGGCCTGGCCCAGGTGCTGGGAGAGTGATAGGCTTCTGTGGTGACAATACTCATGGGGTTCCCAGGCTTTGCTTCAGGGTCTTCTGAAGATGGAGCTGCAGAGGTGCATTGTGGGGGGAGCCGCAGAGGTGCATTGTGGGGGGAGCCGCAGAGGTGCATTGTGGGGGGAGCCGCAGAGGTGCATTGTGGGAGCTGCAGAGGTGCATTGTGGGGGGAGCCACAGCCCAGGGTGCTTGAGTCAGGTTGGGACTGGAGGCACCTTCTCACTGACATAAACTGGCCCGGGAGGCATTTTAACCTCTTTCTCTTTATTAATGTTAATTGGTAATAGTAACACATATTATAATCGTGCTAACAAGCATCATCGGGTGTGTAATGTGATGTGCTCATCTCTGGGTTGGGGGCCGCATTTGCATTTGGGTTCATTCTCGTAGCAGCTCTGGGAAGGGTACGGTTACCTGCATTTTACAGATGAGAACACTGAGGCACAGACAGGTATCGTGATTTGCCTGTGTTCACACAGGGAGTAAAGAGCAGAACTAGCATTCCAGCCCGTGTCACCTGACTTCGTAGAGGACGCCAGGCTGAGAGTGGGGTGGGAAGGAAAGCCTTCCTGCCTTAGCCCGCCCTTCGCTGACGTCACATCCCTTGGTGAGGCCCATCCCAGGTAGCCTGTCTTTAGACTGGCTGAGTATCTGGGACCCATCTTGTGCAAGGCTGATATTTTCCGGACCTGTGAAAGCCCAGTGTGGGTGTGGGTAGGCCTGGAGCCCCCAGGGAGTAGGGGTCAGCCCCTTCTGTCTTCGGATACAGGCAGGGGGGCTGTCTGGAGTCCGCAGGACACAGACTTCTCTGAGTCCTACCCTGTTTGTATACAAGGACTCATTTAACATTCAAAATATTTTTAGTACCTGTTAATTGAAAAACTAAATGACAAAAAAAAGATTCTCTCAATTTGATAACACTCGGAAATAGGTCTGTATTTTATTCATCATGTAAATTAATAATAATGCAATGGATATAGACAATTCACAGAAGGAATACAAGTGGCCAATAAATATATGAAAAGACGATCAATCTTACTAGTAATCAGGGAAATGCAAATTAAAACAACAATAAGACATCCATTTTATTCATCAGATAGGCAAAATTAAAAGTTTGATGTTATCTAGGTTTGGCTCGGGTGTGGGAAATGGTTACTTTTATCTATTTTCTATGTGTAGGGTATAAATTGACACAGCCAGTTTGGAGGGGAGTGTGGCAGTGGTTATTAAAATGTAACACACACACACACACACACACACACACACACACACACTGGGGTTTAGCGATTTCACTTGGTGACTCCTCTGCATACACCACGCAGTGAGTATGGAAGAACAGTGTGAAAGAGAAAGCGCATTGGAAAGAAGTTAAATGTCTGTGAATGGAGGAATGATTTCACAAACAGTCAAATAGTCACACAGGGGAATACAATGCAGCCATTAAAGTGAATTAGCAGATTAATATTTACCAAAGGAGAAAGATTTCTAAGACATATTGTTCAGGAAAATAAACAAGCAAATTTAAGTGGTGGCCATGAGAATGAACCTCATGTACCTCCAGGTAGCATCCCCGATTGATTAAGGAGCCCCATTGTTGCACCTTGAAGTCTACTGCTGCGTTTGAGTCAAGACCATGCTTCCACGGGCTGCTCCTCCTGTTTAATGACTGGGTGTGGAAAAAATAGGAGAGCAAACCCATTCCTGGGAGACGTGGACTCCTTGGCTGGCCAGCTTTGAACTCATGGATACTCCCCAATGGCGGTGTAGGCTGCTTCCACCTAACCTCTCCCCTTCTCTCCCTCTGGTCAGACTTGCCTGGCGGTCTGATGGTTCTCCCAGAATTCCTCCTTGTTCCTTTCTCTTCCCTTCCTGCATAGCTCCTGCCCTATACCCTCTCATACAGAAATTTTCCTTAATGAGATTCTTTACACACTTAATCCTATTTTGGTGTCTACCTTTTGGAATACCCATTGCATACCATTAATGCAGTGGTTCTCAAACATCAGCATGCATTAGAATCACCTGGAAGACCTATTAAAACCCAGATGTCTGGTCCCTGGGTCTAGAATTTCTCAGCCACTTGCTCTATGGTGGGGTTGCAACACATTTCCAGGGGATGTTGATTGCCCAGGACCACGCTTTGAGTACCGTTCTGTTAATGTACAGCACACTTAATTAAAAAAAGTATTTTATGGCTTGCCTAAGTATGTAAACATGAAGAAAAATATCTGGGGAGCATCACAGCAAAGTGACAACAGTATCTTTCTCTGGGGAGGTCAATGGGAATGCAACGAGCATGTCGTGGTGGGCTTGGGCCGGACAGCTGGGGTGGAAACCCTAGTTTTACAACATGCTGGCTGTGTAATCTCAGACACATTCTTAACTTCCCTGTGCCTCAGGTTTCTCTCGTGTAAAATGCTGATAATGATAGTGGCGATCTCTAGGGGTGTTCGGAGGAGAATATAAGTTAACACGTGTGAAGTACTTAGAACAGCGTATGGGACATAGTAAGCACACACTGTTATTTTATTCTTTTTGAGTTAATGAATAATCTTTAACTCTAAACTTTTTGCAACAAGAATTAGGTATATTGCTTGCTTAATTATATATTTTAAATACAAAAAAGAAAAAAAGTGTTTATATCTGCGTTTATCACATATTCTGTATTTGATCTCTATGCAATGTTCAGTGGACAAATGAGGCCAAAAAACAAATCTTGCAAGATTTTTGCCTACCTCACCCTCTGAAGGCCCCAAACCCAAAAATTATGAACCTTTAAATAAGGCAACTACACTGCCTTGTTGACCAAGTTTTTAAAAATTAGTTCAACTCAAATATAAGTCAGTTCCGGCCCTGGCCAGTTGGCTCAGCGGTAGAGCGTTGGCCTGGCGTGCGGGGGACCCAGGTTCGATTCCCGGCCAGGGCACACAGGAGAAGCGCCCATTTGCTTCTCCACCCCCCCTCCTTCCTCTCTGTCTCTCTCTTTCCCTCCCGCAGCCAAGGCTCCATTGGAGCAAAGATGTCCCGGGCGCTGGGGATGGCTCCTTGGCCTCTGCCCCAGGCGCTAGAGTGGCTCTGGTCACAGCAGAGCGACGCCCCGGAGGGAGCATCGCCCCCTGGTGGGCAGAGCGTCACCCCTGGTGGGCGTGCTGGGTGGATCCTGGTCGGCACATGCGGGAATCTGTCTGACTGTCTCTCCCCGTTTCCAGCTTCAGAAAAATACAAAAAAAAAAAAAAAAAAAATATATATATATATATATATATATATATATATATATATATATATATATATGTCAGTTTCTAGGTGACCCAGTCTATGGAGGGTCATATTCAAAGAAGCACGACTCATCACCAAAACTAATCGAAAAGGAATTCCCAAATTTGACTCACATCATCACAAAAATATTAAGGGAGATCCGCTGAATAATCTCAACAGCAGTTCTTAAAATGCCCTTCTCTCTGTCTCCTCAGGGAAAGCCTGGGGCACATGCATGTTAACAGTTCACAGTGTTGGTTCCTGTCACACTAGATTCATCAAGAAATCAGTTTAATTAGGCCTGAGTGTTAACAGGCCTCCTGTTTTTAAAGCAAGCCACTGCTACAATAAAAGGTTCCCTTTCCCTGGACACATAATCCTATTTGAACATTGAGCTACTGGCCACGAAACCTTCCTGCATTAGGCAGATTACCAAGCAATTCATGTCCCCTTCAGCCAGAGGAAGGGCTGGTCAGGGAGGGAAACGTTAGAACAGCGGTCCCCAACCCCCGGGGCCGTGAACCAGTACTGGTCCGTGGGCCATTTGGTACCGGTCTGCAGAGAAAGAATAAATAACTTACATTATTTCCGTTTTATTTATATTTAAGTCTGAATGATGTTTTATTTTTTAAAAATGACCAGATTCCCTCTGTTACATCCGTCTAAGACTCACTCTTGACACTTGTCTCGGTCACGTGATACATTTATCCGTCCCACTCTAAAGGCCGGTCCGTGAAAATATTTTCTGACATTAAACAGTCCGTGGCCCAAAAAAGGTTGGGGACCACTGCATTAGAACATTCTTCCATTTGTTGGCTTGTTTTTTTTCTAAAATTTTTTATATGTTTATTTACTTAACACTTATTTGAGATATATTTTGGACCTGAAGCCGGATGATATATATGTGTATATATGTTATTTTATTCAATCCTCGCTACTCTGCCTATGAAGGAAGTAGTCATTATTTCCACTTTTCAGATGAGTGAGGCTTAGGGAAGTCAAATAAAAAACTCAAAGTCACTCAAGTGAACAGTGTCGGAGCTTCTGTGATCTTTTCACTATAATATTGCTTTTGCTGAACTAGGATACAGCCCAACAAAGCTCAGCAATGCTATTTACTATCTATATAATGCAGGTCTGGGCAAAGGTAGATTTTTTATAATAATAATAATAATAATAATAATACAAGAATAAACTCAGTGTTTCATGTATTTACAGCTATTTTAGCCCCACTCTGTAATTGAACATGTTTTTTTTAATGTGTCTAAGCCTCAGTTTTCTTATCTGTAGATAAGATCACAAATATTTAGCTGAGGGGACTTTTGTGGCAATTACATTAGATAAGAGGTGTGAAAGTGTTATCTCAGCACCTACACCTGGTAAGTATATGAGGAGCCTTCCAGTGTATGAGTTTGTTTTTTAAATAAAGGAAAATCATGACCAGCATTCCTATGACTCATTTTGTAGATTAGTTCACTTATTACCCATCATCACTCCCTTCTAGGTTATCTTTTTGTATTATAGAAGCTGTAGAGCAAAATAAAACAAAACTACATTTCCCATATTCCCTTGCAGCTAGGAATTGGCAAAGGATTGGAATTCTGCCTAGGAGATACCATCCCATGCAAATCTTGGAAGTAAAGTGAGCAATAGAAGTTGGTAGACATGCGCAGGAGGATCAATGTGCTGGTGAGTGGGGTGTAGGTATCCGTGTTTGGTGCTGGCTAAGGTGGAGTATATGAAGGCCATTGTTCAATACCATAGGTTCTGATCAGTGAGTTTTATCGTATGGCAGTCCCATGGTGTGGGTTGGTATTTCTTCTAGCAAAGTGATCCCTTGGCTATAGTATTTCCTGTAGCACCCAAATCTGGTTCTCTAGCTCTCCTGGAGGTTCTATGATCTATTCAATCCTTCTTAATAAATCCCTTTCTGCGAAACTGATTAGAGCAGCACCCGTTGTTTAGAAATAATATTTAAAGATTGACATGGCATCAACCAAGAATAGGGATTTGAAATATCAACATTGAGCGTTCAAGTTGCCCATGGGCATATGGCCAGCATTCTGAACTAATATATTTTTAAATACATAGTATGTTTCTAGGTTGCCCTATCAAGGCAAAGAATATAAGATTGATGGGGGACAGAAATAGTTTCTAAATTTGCTTTTGCACTATTTTAACAATCTGTAGTAATTTCAGACTAATACTACTGATGCACAGGAGGTGTTGACTGTGAAGCTGACATGGATATTTTAAAATTTGAAAACCAAGTTATAATTCTGCAAAACAGTGGAGGAAATTTCCATATCCCCAAACAGCAAACCATCTGTATGGTTAACCATTGATAGTGTCCTAATTGTTGGGTTTTAAGTGGAAAACCAAATTAAGAGATTTAGACAAGATGAACAGAGATTCTGCCTGATAAAGGGACCGTGTGAGACATCTCACAGCAAGCTAGAACAGAGAGAGAGAGAGAGAGAGAGAGAG
Source organism: Saccopteryx leptura (assembly GCF_036850995.1). NCBI lineage: Eukaryota > Metazoa > Chordata > Mammalia > Chiroptera > Emballonuridae > Saccopteryx > Saccopteryx leptura. Next base: position 11,797,418 of record NC_089515.1, on the reverse strand, counting down.
AGAGAATGGGTTACTCAGTCACCTGGCCCCAGAACAACTCTGCCATGTCCTGGGTGACCCTGGACAAGTTAAGGACAGAACATCCACATTACAATGTGGTGAGAATGAAATAAGACAGTGTATGGGACTGGGCCCAACGCATAATAAATACCCAACTTCTGACAGGTCCATTTTCTTCTCTTCCCCTTATCTATTTCAGCAAACAGAGAGGTACACTTTTGAAATATTGTATGTAAATCAAAATTTGGAGGATCAGATCATCATGACATATGTCAGGGAGGCTCTCTAAAGACCTAATATGTGTGTGTTTATATATCTGTATCCCCCCCCCCCCACACACACACACACTTTGTTCTGGGGCGGGAGGTTTGGGCTTCAAGGAATTTAGGTAAGGAAAATATCTGTTAACCAAGGAAGCTTCCTCCTCTGTGTGTCTAAAAGGGTCCCCATCACTGTGTTAATCCCAATTCTTAGACCTTCAGGCTGACTCCTAATTGTCACCTTTCTGGCTGACTAAGCCAGGAGGCCACAGACTGGACAGATTACACATGCGAGTGGCCCCTTGAACAAAGTCCCCACTTTGGTCCCGAGGGACCCTTTGCATTGCCACTGCCTGCACTTTCTTCCTTAAATAAACAGAGCGACATCTCTGCCATTGTCCCTACAAGGTATTCTTGAATAGCACTGTGGAGCTAAAGTGAAGCTAAAGTGACCCCTGAAGGGGAAATAATAAAGAGAAGAGGAAGACAGAGAGAAGGTCAAGGCTAAATGACGTAGACGGCCACATCTTGTCACTGAGAGGCGGCCCAGGTTCTGCAAGACTCTGTCTCCCTTGTTTAGCTAGCTCTTTCTCCACTGGGACAAACAGATCTTTTCTACAAAATAAAAGCTGAGTAAGAAGCTGGGCAGAATTCTTCAGCCCAAGTTTTCCATGGGTTAGGTTAGCTATAAATTAACCAGTCTGCGGAATATATAAATAAATGAAGCGCTTTGTTCCCAGCTCTCGCCAGTAGGGCTCCGGCTGCTTGCTCTGAAGCCTGCTGGACGTTCCACTGCCCAGTGCTTTTATAAATACTAATGAGTGACATATTGAGAAAAAATTGTACCTACAAAAGCAAAGACTTCTTCCATGCAAATCAGGTCCCAATTCCCCACAGATAAGGATCTTTTTGATGGAACACATGCAAAATCTCCAGCTCTTAATTCTTTCATTAGTATTCCAGGCAGACAGCTGCCAAATAACAGAGAAAACTGTCTGAATTGCTGTGTCTGAAACCTAATATTGATTTGTTTAATAGTGTCAGGAAGTCAAAATTCACAAATCTCCTGTCGATTGTTTATGAGGCAGTTAGCAGAGAATTGGTTGCCCCTGCTTAATTAATAACTCATTACTGAAATTTGATTATATGCTTGAATGCTTTAAATGGGTTCTAACACAGTGTCTGCACAAGTGGTGCAGTGGTAAGGTAAGGCGGGTCTGAGAGCCCCCCGCTTTAGGCTTCTGCCATTAGAATTTGCCACCAGTCACACCACGCGGGCATCTGACTTACCTTCCAGGGTCAAGCTCCTTGGCATTAACGTGTTGGTTTACAAGGTGTTCTGGGTTTCCATGGATTGAACAGAGGGTGGGTCTGAAGTTTGGGGTGGAGCCATTTCTAAAACGCACACACAAACACACCCACACCCACACACACACGCTACTGACGTGGACATAATGTACTGGTCACTTGACCGGAGGAGTCATATGTGGTATTGTCTGTGAGTATACAAATTTGGAAGAAGGCGCTCCTCGGGGGCAGATGAACAGGTGGGAAGACAGAAAAGGTTGTATCCCTTTAGCGTTGTTGTTTCAAAAAATAGAAACTCGGCATGGCTGCTGCCAGACGAGCAGGATCGGAGCCCAGGAGCTCCCAGCATTATCTGACCTTGTGCTCTGAGGCTGGAGTGAGGAGGGAGGCACCGCTCTACCTGGCCCCGTGCCAGGGACAAAAGGGAAAAGATTAGAGCCCAAGTTAAGGTGACATCAGAGCACATGGGAAGCTCTGTATTTCCCTGATTAAAATAATGCCTTTGGGAGAGAACGCATGTGAGGGCCGGGCTTGGGCACGTTTGCAAGGACTGCTCTCCACAGACCTGGGACGTAGGCACTGCCCCCCACGGTCCCTCAACTTATACCCCCCCACGCTGCCTCCATCCAGCAGGCAGTGGGCCCTGCCAGGGGAAGGTTCTGGCCATCAAGGGGTCCCTGAGGCCCTCTCCTCTTCTGTCTCCGGTGAAACCAGGCTGACTTGATCGGGAGAAGAAAGCAGAAGGAGAGGGTACTCACAGCCTGTCCCCGTCTCTGTGTCTACCCTCCTGCCACTGTGGCTGGGGACGGATGAGAGAGCGGAAGAGATGAGCGCACTCTTCACCTAAGAATTTCCCTCTCCGGGAAATGGGGGGACGTTCCTAGGCTAGCCCATAACGCATCAGCGAGCTCCCAGAGGCTCAATGCTGTTCATGGGAGCGCGTCTGTCGGAGAGTACTGCAATTATAAACGAGAACTTTGCGGGCTAGCCTGTGACGTGGCCGCTACCAGAACATTATTGCATCATTTTAGAACACTGTTATTCTGCGAAAATTAAAAAAAAAAAAAAATGAAAAAGCCCATTCTAAATTCCAAACAGCTGACTCACAAGTGAACTTTTGGAGGCAACCCTTTGTCATCAGGGGCGGCCTGTTTGCAGGCTCACATGGGGGTTGGCAAGGCCCCTCTTTAGTCAGCGATCTGGGAGCGTGCGCCGCGGTCCAGTCCTGCGGCTTGTGGTCAGAAGGCACGGAACAGGAAGGGCAGCTTTAGGCAGGTCACAGTGGAGTCCCCAGTGCAGGGACACAATGGCTGCAAGATTTCAGAGGAAGGCAGCAGTGCCAGCTGGCTTCAGGGGCAGGGCAGGCTTCTGGGAGGAGGTGGGAGCAGATGGGTCCTTGAAGGGCGGTCAGGTTTCACGGAGGGGTGGTGGTGCGTTCGGGCCAGCACAGGAGTGGGCTGGTCAAAGGTAGGTTTTGGGGACGGCGACTGGCCAGGCCGGCTGCAAAGGAGGGTAATATGACCAGCCAGTCTCCTGCCTCTGATCTTAATTGAACCAGTCAAGCTTTCAAAATGAATAGTTGATCATTTGATTAAGAAGGGCCTTTGACTCTTTCAAGACCCACGGAGACTGATTTTTATCAAAGTGGATCAGAACGGTCTGTACGGAGGAATGCCGGCCAGATTCACAAGGGAAGGTCGTGCCGCCCCTCGGGGCCGGCCTGGACTGCTCCTCCTGGAGGGGACCGTCCCTCGGTGGGGTGAGTGTTCGGGGCAAAGGCCAGAAATGACCACCCAGAGCAGGGTGACTGGGTCCCAGAGCAACACTCACTTCTGCCAGCCACGGGAACTTGATCAAGCCCGTGTCTCCTCCCAACGGTGGCCTCCGACCGGGAATGTCTCCCACCAGCTTCAGCTTGGTGAGCCAGCCCAGTGCCAGCCAAGTTCGCTTGTGTCTGCTAAGGAGCCGATTTGTCAAAGTGCTAGTAAGGATTTTTTCGGTTATACCAAAAAAAAAAAAAAAATGAAGTCAACTTTTTTTTTTTTTAACTCTAATTTATTATGCTTGATTACGCAGCTGGAATGGAAAGGTAGCTGCTGTTTGTAGTTAAATAACTCCTCACAATTTCTTAAAGAAATGATCTTCAAAGCTTTAACGGGTCAGTGGCTCAAGTACAAAGGAAAGATTGATTTTCACCCTCCCACCCTTTGTTCCCAGAGTTTAAAACAGACACGTTTGGGTAAATTAGTTTGTCTATGTTATTAATGGAAGAAGTTATTAAACTCCCATAAATATACAGGGGTATCTTGCTTAAGATGCCAAATTTGCTTTAAGGAAAATACGCAGAGAAAACATGGGAAAAAGCCCAGAAGATCCCTTGTTTTTTAAAAAAAATATTGTCTCTAGATATTTGGACCAGGGAGTCAGAGAAGGGGGCAGGCCCAGTGCTGGGGTAAATGTTCAAGGGAGGGGGCCCCGCACATTAAAAAAAATCCCTGAACTTAATGGAAACCATTCAGAGCTGGGTTGTGGTGGGGTGGGGGTTGCATGTGGGGGGGGGGTGCAGGAAAGATATTTTCATCATGAAGGGAATGATGAAGGACCCTCCTGCTTCTAAACCTGGGGGGTGCAGGAAAGATATTTTCATCATGAAGGGAATGATGAAGGACCCTCCTGCTTCTAAACCTGAGGGGCTGGTGCACATTTGAGGGCTGTGGGGAGACATGTTTTTCATGTTTCAGGGGCTCAGAGAGGACTCACCTGAGTGAGCGGGGCAGCCCTCCAACCCGGACCCTGGGCCAGAGTGTGAGGGAGACACAGCCGCAGAAGCCACCGAGGAGGACCGTGCCCAGAGCGCTGCAGGTTCGAGGCTCCAGTGTGATTATGCAGAGAATTCCCTAACTGTGCGCAGCACCTCACAGTTTACAGACCCCTGAGTTCAGTGTCTCCTCTGAACCTCCCAGTGACCCTGGGAGGTATGTTGAACAAAGCTCGTGTTTCCGATATTTGCAGATAATGAAAGTCAAACACAAAGCATTTTTCTCCCCTGAGTAGGAAAGTAAAATAAAGAAAATAATTTGAAAAGTCAAGAAAATCATAAAGAAGAAAATTAAAATCATCACCAGATGACATGCAGTGTTTTGGACTTTTTCCTTTTGGACTTTTCTCAGTGGCCACACACATGCGCACACACACACACACTTGCGTACACACACACATGCACACATTTACTGAAAGCTCAGTGTGCCAGGCACATTATAAGTGATTTTTACATATTAATTCATTTATTGCTCACAACAAACTGCCTCAGGTAGGCACTATGGTCACCTGTATTTTACAGGTGAGGAAAGAGGCACAGAGAGATTGTGACTTGCCAGAGTCCACACAGATAAGTGGCCACGAGAGGTAAGATTTGAACCCAAAGAGAAAGGCCGGCTCCTACACCTGTCCTTGTTTCTGATCACCTTGTATTTGGCCTTTTTATTCATGTATATGTAGACTTCTTTAATATAGGTGAAATCATGACATAGCAACAGTATTGCATCCTGCCTTATTTTTCTTTCTGTATTACTTTGTGAGCATCTCTGATGTGCTTACAATTATAAAATAACTTTGAGTGGTTGCCCCACCAGATGGAGAAGTTTTGGCAAAAGTTGTTTGTCTTGCGTGGGGTCACACAACCCCGGGCTGGAACTGTTTAGAATTCTTCCTGCTGTGCACACTGTAGAAATAATCACAACATAGAGCAGAGAGGAAGCGTGAATCCGAAAGCCTCCAGGTTGCGCTGTCAGATTCAGGGCGGCCCTGGGATCTGCAGAGAGGAAGCGTGAATCCAAAAGCCTCCAGGCTGCGCAGTCAGATTCGCAGTGGCCCTGGGATCTGCAGAGAGGAAGCGTGAATCCGAAAGCCTCCAGGTTGCGCTGTCAGATTCAGAGTGGCCCTGGGATCTGCAGAGAGGAAGCGTGAATCCAAAAGCCTCCAGGCTGCGCAGTCAGATTCGCAGTGGCCCTGGGATCTGCAGAGAGGAAGCGTGAATCCGAAAGCCTCCAGGCTGCGCTGTCAGATTCGCAGTGGCCCTGGGATCTGCAGAGAGGAAGCGTGAATCCAAAAGCCTCCAGGCTGCGCTGTCAGATTCGCAGTGGCCCTGGGATCTGCAGAGAGGAAGCGTGAATCCAAAAGCCTCCAGGCTGCGCTGTCAGATTCGCAGTGGCCCTGGGATCTGCAGCACTGCGGAGGCAGGATGTGCAGCCCTGGGAAGAGATTATTTTTCTTGTCACTTAGTCTCCCTACCTTAAACCCTGTGTGAGAAATTATTTTTTTAAAATTTAACTCTAGGAAGGCTCTTTGTTCCCCAAGAAGCTGAAAAAATGCTGCTTTGGTTTCCTCCTTCATCACTATCATTTTTCCCTTTTCCCTTTTGCCGCCAGGAAGCTCAGTGTTAAATCTGAAGCTAAATTAGGGCAACAATGCGATCCATTGTCACCTGCACATCCTCTTTTGTTCTCCCTAATCTTAATGGTCTTGTTTTCACTTTCTCAGTGTCTGTTTTATGTTTACATGTTGCTTTGACACATGTTATAAAGTTCCTTTAGATAGCCACCTCCTGTGTGCAACATCCATCTGCTCAGGATTGGTGGCCTCCTCCTGTAGGGAGATCTGAAAAAAATAATCTCGAGCATTCAATATTGGGCGGTGTCACTGATTTTCAAGCTCATGAACAGCAACAATACCAATTAATCATCCTCCGAAGCATCCTAGGAGGAAAGAATAATCTGCTCAGACTCACTTTAGAGCTGAAGAAACTGAGGCCACATCCAGGCCTCCCTCCACCCCCTGGGAATTCTTTGCAAAGCATCGTGCAGCCTCAGTGCAGAAATGGGAATTCCTTTCCCTTTCCCTCTCTCACTTCCCTCGAGTGAATGTCTCCTATTGTGTGTCATGCTGGTGGTACATGAGCTGATTGGAGTTACTACAATGAGGAATAATTTTGTAATCTAAAAGTAATCTGTTGGTCTTAATGAATTATGGTAAGTGAAACTGGTTTTCTAGTTCCAATAATAATGTGATGTGTTCTTTGACAAGAAATGGGTTGGAGTTATTAAGAAAAAAGAAAATCAACTGAAAGTATAATTTTGAGCACAAAAGAAAAGGACTAATCAGCCTAAGGTGCTAAAAATAGCTCAGTTGATTCAAGCATTGGCCACAGATGGGGGTTGCCGGGTGGGTCCCGGTCGGCGCGTGTGCGGGAGTCTGTGTCACTATCTTTGCTCCTCTCACTTAAAAAAAAAAATTCAGGCCAGCAGCAGGTGAGACTCCTTAAGTCTGACAGGCAATCCATGCTGCAGAATAAATATCCAAGGACCAAATTGTGTCTGGAAGTCCAGATGAGGGTCCCCTGAACCACCGTGGCAAGCCAGTTTATCTTTCTGCACCTCTATTTGTTTATCTGAAAAATGAGTGATCTCTATCTGGTTGGGTTAAAGTTGCAGCTCCTGTTCCCGAGACAGCTCAGGCTTGCTTCACCTGAAGTTGCAATGTTCTTCTCCTCTCCTCTCAGCAGCTGCAGCCATACAAGATGAACCACTCTCAGGTAGCACGTGGTTGCCAAGGGCCAGGAAAAACGAGCTGTGAGACACTTCTCACTCTGCAAACACTCTGTACGCCATGGAGGAGTTTGTCTGGGCCCCGGTTTGCTCATCTCTAGGATGAAGGGGGATGGACTGAGTCAGATCTGGCAAGTTAGTAGCTGAACGGAGTGCTATGTGCAGAAGAATTCTGAGGCCACACCCAGGCTCTGTGAAAGTGAGACGACCAGTGAGTAACCCTAGCATTTATATATGACATGATTGTTGACATGGAAACGGCTCCAAAGCCAGGATCCTCTGGGCCTGTGCCCATGAGGTCTGGGGGCCTGTGCCCATAATCTTTAATTCTAGTTGTTTCCAGTTCCCAAAAGGCAGCTCCCAGAGAAAGCCTGCCCACCTGTCTTCATTCCTGCCTTCCTTCCCTTTCTGTTGCTGGTCTCCATGGTGATAACGTGATCCCCATCCCTAAGAAAGACTGCTAGGCTCTTGGGCACCACATATAGGGACCATGCCATTTATCATCCATTCTGAGATACTTTTGAGAATAAAAAGGGCACTCTCAGTAATTCTCTCGGGACCACCATGGTCACGTGGGACTCTCTCAGGGAGCTGGCTGTTCTCAGACTTTTCCATGCTAAGGTTGCCAGCGACATTCCTGGGCCCTGCATTCAAAGATGCTGAGTCAGTAGGGTTAGGGCCCGGGAATTTGTTTTCTAACAAGACGTTGCAGGTCCCTGGACCACACTTTGAGAAGCCAGACTTGGGGCATAAGGACTTAACAGCTCACAGAACTTATTCACTGCATGTTCTCATTGATCCTTCCAAAGAGCCCCAGAGGCTTGGGAAATTGTTATCAACGGTTCCATGCGACACTGAGAAACAGACTCAGAGAGGTTAAGTGATTAGCCCAAGGACACCCAGCTACCAGGGGAGAAGCGCTGGGTTCGATTCGGTGTTGCCAGCTCCCAACCTCTGCTTAGCTCACCAGGCACAGAGCCTCTCGGCTCAGGAGCGCATTCAGAGCCGAGCTGGTCTCCCTGGCTCTGCGGCTATGCCTCCTTCTCAGCCAATGCTCTGACCCCGATGAAAACCGGCTCTTTCTGCTTTGTAAGCAAACGCCACTTCAGGTCAGCCAAGAGCCCAGGGGTTTGCTGTAAGACATCACTCTAGCAATGCTTTCATGTGATTTATATTTAAGATGTTAGGGTCTCATCATTTTGATATATTAATAATTTTTAATGTTTAAACAATCTGGCGCACATTCTTGAACAGCTGTGCTAGATGTTGTCTATGTCTCAAATCCTTGAAATGAAGTTTATTTCTCACATATCCATCTATTACTCAGGTTCTGTGCATTTAATCCTCATGTATGTTCTCAGCAGTGCAGTAGGGCGCTGCCTATATTATTTAAGCTCTCCATGCCTCAGTTTTCTCATCTAGAAAATGGGGCAGGAACTAGTGCCTTCCTGATAGGCTAGGTCGCTGGTCGGCAAACTGCGGCTCGTGAGCCATATGCGGCTCTTTGGCCCCTTTAATGTGCTCTTCCACAAAAGACCATGTGCGGGTGCTACCTCGATAAGGAATGTCCCTACCTATATAGTTTAAGTTTAAAGCATTTGGCTCTCAAAAGAAATTCCAATCGCTGTACTGTTGATATCTGGCTCTGTTGACTGAGGAGTTTGCCGACCCCTGGGCTAGGTGTAAGGACTGGGCGACTTTGTGCATGGTGGAGTAACTGCGAGGGTGCTCATTGAGAGTGGGATGAGGTTGCTCAAGCAACCGCTGAGCGCCCATAAATACCAGCCCTTCTCTTTCTATTCTCTGCCGGACAACAACTTCATTCTCCCCTTCACCGTCCTCCATCATCTGACACCTGTCCATCAGTGAGCTCCTTCCAAGCTCAGGCCTCTGTTCCTCACTGTGTCCCTTCAAGTCTTGCTTGCACACAGTAGGTGACCAAGACTAACCTACTGAAGACACGCAGAGTGTAAAATGCTCAGGAATGCTCACCTCTAGGGAGCAAAGCCGTGAAGCCCAAAGCACGAGTGATGGGATGTTTCCCTGAGGCTCCTTGGACGTTGCTGGGACAGCCCAGCTCCGCCATGGCCCAGCTTCCAGCATCTCACTTCCAGCGGTGTGAGATGCGTGGGGGCTCTGCAGCACTGTTGCAGACACGAGGCACTACAGCAGGGGTCCCCAAACTACGGCCCGCTGGCCGTATGCGTCCCCCTGAGGCCATTTATCCGGCCCCCGCCGCACTTCCAGAATGGGCATCTCTTTCATTGGTGGTCAGTGAGAGGAGCATAGTTCCCATTGAAATACTGGTCAGTTTGTTGATTTAAATTTACTTGTCCTTTATTTTAAATATTGTATTTGTTCCCGTTTAATTTTTTTTACTTTAAAATAAGATATGTGCAGTGTGAATAGGGATTTGTTCATAGTTTTTTTTTATAGTCCGGCCCTCCAATGGTCTGAGGGACAGTTAACTGGCCCCCTGTGTAAAAAGTTTGGGGACCCCTGCCCTACAGGGTTTCCAATGAGAGTTCCCCTCCGGCTCGGGAGGGCCTGGAGTCAGCGGCTCCAAAGGGAAGACGGAAAAGTGAGTTGGGTGAGTCTCACTCAGCCCGTTGGCTGCTGATGGGAGTGGGAGGGCGAAGGGTTTTCCGCCAGATGCCTGGCTGGGAAAGGAAAGGAAATAAAAGCAAGCAACTCAGTGGATGTGGGACATCGTGTGGGTTGGTCCAAAATCAGAACCAAAAGTGGGAATGAGTCTCATGTTCAATGGCCAAAAAGTCAGAGTTTTTAAATAAAAACTGGCATTTGTCAATGGCTTGAGGAGCAAGGAGGTTCTGTGGTGCTCAGGGACTGGGGAGAGGAGAGCAGTATCGGCCCTCGCCAGGTGCTGGATTTCAGGGTCTTAGCAGGAGAACGAAAGATAGCCAGTCAATTAAAGAGAAGAGGGTGCCACACAGGGCATCTTAGATCATAAAAACACCCATCTGGCCTGGAGAGGCACTGTAGTTAGTACCTTCTGTGAAACTTACCACCCACAAATATAGCGACTTGAGCGACCGCCATTTCTTTACGATTTTATGGGTCAGCAAACTGAACTGGGCTCAGCTGGGCAGTTCTTCTCTCCTAAGGATGCTTTTCCATGCATCTGTGGTCAGCTGCAGGTCAGCGAGATGGCTCTGCTTCCAGAGGTTGGCTGGCTTCCGGCTGGGCAGTGGGGACAACTGGGCATTTATTTCTCATTATCCAGCCAGCTCGCCTAGGCTCATTTAGGTGGTGTCAGCAGGATTCTGAGAGAGACTGAGGAGAGAGAGAGAGAGAGAGAGAGAGAGAGAGAGAGAGAGAGAGATTGATTTAGAATATGCAGTGTCTCCTAAGACCTATTCTTAGAAGTGGAATAATGTTGTTTCTGCCACATTTTATTGGCTAAAGCAACTCACAAGGCCAACCTAGATTCAGTAACACACTCGGTGAAATGCATTCCACTCCTGCCTGGTGGAAGGGGCTGCCTGGTCCCTTTTAAAAAGGGTGTGGATACGGAGAGGGGTGAGAAATTGGGACCGTTTTGGTGACCAGCACAGAGTGGGAGCACTGCTCAAGCAGCAGTGGGTAGGGAACTGGAGCGGTAAGGGAACTGCATGCTGAGGACTTGGGAAGCTGGCCACCTTGTTTCCTGGCTGCCTGTTGGGAACAGAGGAAGGTCACACAAGGCTGAATGGGCCTGTGTGTGGAATGGAGAGTGGGATGAGGTTTGGATCCTGATCTAATGCTTGGCGGGAGGGAGGGGGGTCAGTCAGTGAATTCATCCTAGCCTCAGTATTCCCATCTGTAGAATAGAATCACAGTTTCTACCTCATAGGAGTCAAAGAGGTTCAAAGAAGCAGTTGGTCTGGCATATGGGAGGCAGGGGAAAAACAGCTGCAATAATGAATGATATATAACATCAATCAAGTGGCAAATAACAGTACATATGATGGAAGATAATGAATAATAATGAATAATTAGAATCTCTCCCTAGTGAATGAGCCTGGAATTTCTTACCCTGGAAGGCAGAGTGTCACCCCAGGTTTATACCTGCAAAGGCTGGAGTCTCCACGATGCAAACATGGCCAGCAGGACCAGCCACTAGCTACTTAAGTTCTCCATGACCTCAGATGTCTCCCAGGGTTCTTTGGAGCCTGGGGCTTTGTTCATCTATAGGAATCCTAGCATGTGCCCACTGAGGTCTAGATAACACATGCAGCCCTGGGCTTGACATTGGCCTTGCACAAAAGTCCAGGGACAGTGAGGAGAGGTCTTACTGAAGAGGCAAGGTAGCCTCTTAATGGGCTCAGGAAAACCTCTCTGGCTGTGTCCTTTGACACTGTCGTCCTCCACCTGTGCCAGTGTTTCCAGGCAGAAAAAGATCAGGACAGAGAGCAAAGAATTATGGAGAGCTCTAGACCAGTGGTCGGCAAACTCATTAGTCAACAGAGCCAAGTATCAACAGTACAACGATTGAAATTTCTTTTGAGAGCCAAATTTTTTAACTTAAACTATAAGGTAGGTACATTCCTTATTGAGGTAGCGCCACACGTGGTCTTTTGTGGCAGAGCAACACTCAGGCCAAGGAGCCGCATGTGGCTCGCGAGCCACGGTTTGCCAACCACTGCTCTAGACCACTGATCTTGAACATACTCTATAGCTGTGCTATAAATATGGCAGCCACTAGCCACATGTGGCTACTGAGTACTTGTAATGTAGCTAGTGTAACCAAGAAACACAATCATTCACTGTAGTTATTATTTATAGAGCCACTTATGGCTAGAGATGACCACATTGGACAGTGCTGTTCTGGAAGGTGAGCCTCTGAGGAGGCAGGACTTTGAGGACACTGAACCATGTGGCCATCAGGCCTGAGTACCTTGGGGACATTGTCGTGGAGTGGTTTGGGAGCCAGATGAGGGTCTAGGGGTGGTCAGCTGAGTAGCCAGGCCTTGGTAGAGCCTCTGAGATTGTTGCTTGGTTTCTTCTTCTAAGTAGGGCTGAGAAAAGAGGAAAATTTGTGACTCTGAGAAAAATAAAAAACTCAGTACAGATCTGGCCTCTGTCCCCTTTGCTCTGTTCTGAGTGGCCACTTGTAGCTTCCAGAAAAACCACGCTCTGTGCACTGCCTCATCCTTTCTTGTGCCAATGAAAACCCAAGCTCAGCTGTCCAGTTAAGAGGAAAGGAGGGACCTCACAGGGAGTCGGGTGGGGCACTCCCTATTTGGGTGCTTGCCTTTGGACCAAAGGGACCACATGGCCCAGCGTGGCTTTTGAGGACACACATGCAAACACATACATATACCCCCACAAAAACACATGTGCGCGCACACAGTTTGCTTGTGTTACTTTTGGAGACTTGGGCCAAGATGCTATCCCTGGTCTAGAGAGACTGACTGTAGGTTTTGCCTCTGTCTTAACTGGGTTCCAAATGATGACAAACCAAATTTATCTCGGGGCTCACCCTTGAAACTCATACTGGAATTTATTCAAAGACCTTACCCAAGTCACAGCAGAATGCTGCCTGAGGAACTGGTGGCGGATTTCGCCTAGAGATTTTGTTTTTCTCAACTGCCTTTCACCCCCAGCAGGAATCAATGGCCCAAACCAGTCACAGTCTTTGCACGAAGGTGGGATGAGAAAGGCTGGTCTCGGCCGGCCCCACCAGTCTCTCCATCCCTTGATATTTCTTAAAGTTGGGACTCTATTGCAGGGAATGTTCTAGTGTCCTTTAAAAAATAGACTCTTTCTGGGTCCTCCTATTAATTAAGGTGACCAACTTTTTTTATAATTAAAAGGACAAAAATAAATCGAAGAAAACAATATCGTAAATAAAAGAAACATTTTATTCATTGCAACAATAATACACTATAATATGGTAAAAGCATAAAAAAATTGTAATATTTTATATTGTAATTATGCTTACATGCCTAGTAATTTTTAATAATAATTGTAAGAAAAAATACTCATTTAGATACAAATACATCACATCACATGCAATGAATCAACTCTGCATCGATCGAATACGGGCATTTACAGATTAGTCTTCCAATATCAAAAAGGAGGACATGTAGGAGGACACTTTTCGAGGGAGGACGGAACTTACAAAAGAAGGACTGTCCTCCCTAAAGGAGGACAATTGGTCACCTTATATTAATTGACCACGGTGGATACCAGCAGCTCCTGCGTAGGCTTTTTTTGCAATGGTCCGGGTGAGATTAATTTTCTCCTATTGCCATAATTTACAAGGCTCACATAACCATGTAACGACTTGGTGATTACATGGCAAATATCGTATAAATACATAGTAATTACAAGTTTATGCAGATTACTTGCTATATACATTTGAAGTTCCCGAGTAGTTCAAAGATTAATTATCCTGTAACTGGCAGTATTTAAATCATTTTTTCTAGTACACGAAGACGTTGAGGCCGACTTCAAGGCTGGAGACGATGGGAATGTGATGAGTATGATCTGAAAAGAAAAAATGAAATTTGACAGGCATGGCTTATTTAAAGCACGCCTATGTGAGCTGGGCAGCCGCTCCCCTTTGATGCAAATCGTAGGGGAAAGAGCTGGAGGATGGTGTGTAGAGAAAGGTGCTGAACAAAGTAAGGATTTCCTGCTGGCGACTTGAAATTTAAACAAATAATCATTTAAATGGCGGCCTGGCATTACGTTCCGAGTTGTGTGCATTAATGTCAACATCTGGTACCAACATTTTGACAATTCTATTAAAATGCCCCAGCATTCCCTATCTAACACCTGTTAGCTCTAATTTTCTTTCCTGAGAAGCACACCAGTAGACAGGGTAGATTCCAAATCATTTATCACTTTTAAAGTGCTTCCATATGCGTGTTGGACCTAGCCTGGCCCTAGGCAAACGTTTTCTGAATGCATTAAAATTCAGGACTATTTTTTTTTAAGTGTAGACACCAATGTTTCATTGAATTCATGTCTGGTAATTATTAGCTTAAATTATGGCTCACACATGACTTGACAAAGTGGACCATGAATTAAAACACACACACACACACACACACACACACACACACACACTTGCGCGCGTGCGTACACACATACACACACACACACACACACACACACACACACACACACACACACACACACCAGAACTCTGCATTAGATGCACCCAACTCCTTGTTATTGAGATGTCAGTCAGTAATCATTAGGCAAACACTCTTCATGGAGGGAACTGCTAAGAGGCCCAGGAGTCCCAAGAGAGGATCTAAAAATGTCAAAAATGTTACAGTATAAATGAATGACACCAACAAGAGAACATGTGTTAGAGATGCAAGCAATTAGTTAATATATTACAACTTTCAACCTCTGAGCAAAACAAGCAACAAAAGTTTCCTCTCGAAAAGCTACAGATAAGATCAGCCAGATTCCTACACAAAGCAATGGCCCTGTATTGGAGGAACCCTCCGGGAGTCCCGCAGGGAGGCAGGATCAAGGAGTCAGGGGTCTGCAGGGTGTGCGCCCCAAGGGTAGGTCCTGCCTTGCCTGGAAATGACTTGCTTGACTGCCAGGCTCTCGAAGTGAAGAAGTGGAGTCTGAAATGAAAGAAGACGTCCTGTGCCCCACAGTCCCAGTCACGAAACTAGCTGCCTGCTCCTTGCTGGAGCTTTTGAATGAAATTTAGAAGGTAGAATGAAATCTCATTGCTGTTTTCAAAGGAAAGAAGGTGCCTGCAAAGGTGATGGGGTTGGAGGGAGGGGATACCAGACAATACAATGCTTGCTCCTTGCTTTACAGAGGAGATTTTAAAAACTAAATGTATATTGTATAGTTCTCTCTCCCTCTCTCTCCCAAAACACACATACACACACACTCACACACACACACTCACACACGATGTTTTAAACAAAAAAGCCTCTCTGAGAATACAAGAAAGAAGGAATGGAAACCTGAGTTCACCAACTCCAAATGTAAAAACGATTTGTAGACTGTTAAAAATGTCCACCGCTGTACACACGCACACCTACACTTTCACACTTCCTCTGTTTACTAAATAACATTTCAGCACAGTTTTCATCTTATAAGGAAAGTGTTTGAAACTTGGAATAAGTGCACTTAATTAAAGGAAGGCTGTGAAAATGTGCACTAATCTGATATGACTAATAGCAAAGTGCATGAAATTGCTAATTAGAATTTCATTAAAGGTGCTGCTTTATCAGACTGTGAATATCACAACCTTTAAAATTCTTTCAGGAGAGCTTAATTCCTTTTCAAACAGAAATATTCTTTAAAGACATTTGATTTGTTCTGAAGGAATTCATGGTGTAGGCTGGAACTTAAAATGTTGTAGATATTCTAGGAAGGGATATCAGAACAGGACTATAGTTTAGGAACATTGTTTCATTTGCCCAATGAATCCCTTTCTCAATGGATTATTGTTAAAAAAAAAAAAATACCAGTCATGAAAATAGAGTTGAGTATTTGGTTTATACCACATTTAATTTGTATTCTGCTAAAGCCAAATGTTTATTCTCTCCTAAAAGAAAAAGAAAAGAAAAAATTACTTTAAATAATTAAAGTCACTAAAAATAAAATGAAACATTTTAATTTTTACATGCATTACAAAAAAAATTAAAAAGGAGCAGACAAAACGTTTTTAAAGAAAAAGGCCATTTATTTATTTATTTTAAAAAATCAGCTCACAGTCTATACTCTTCCTTAAGAAAATAAACCTCTTAAGATACTAATAACATTTCAATCACAGAATCACACTCTTAAAATTAGGAAAGACCACTGTTAACAATAGCAAATGCAGTTTTACTTTTTATCTGAATTGCTTTCCTAGGTTACAGGGTTTTCTTATTTCACATTTTAATTATTCCCTGTATAAATCTGCATTTCAGCTTGCTTTTGACTACTCTGATTTTTAAAATTCTACTTTTCTATTTTTTTTTCATCTTCTCTATTCTCAGCCTTATTTTTGCTCACTTCTCTTTACTGTCACATGTGTCAAGTGGCTGTAACAGGTTCCTGTCCCTGCACACAGCTCCCAGTGTTACTACTTGTATTTTTTTAAGTTTTTTATATATTTTTAAATTTTATTTAGAAAGTTAAGTTAAATGGGGTGACATTGCTCAATAAGACTCAGTAGGTTTCAGGCAAACATTTCTATAGCATCTGTTCATTCTGTTGGGTAGCCATCACCCAAAGTCAAATCATTGTCCATATTGTGTATATTTTTTATTATTATTTTTTTGTTTGCTGGTTTTTCTTGTTCAAGTTCTTACAATTAGTAACTTAAAAAAAAGGTATTCAAGCTTGACTGAACAATTACATTTTGTTACTGAAAAACCATTAATGTTAATGGAAACTACAGCTCGCTCAGAGCAGCAGTTTACTTGTACAGATGTTGTTAAAAAGCCACCCTAGCTTCAAATTTGCTGAACACACCAGTGAATAGTGGTATAATTTTGCAGAATTGAACATTTTAAATACATTGTAAAAGCCTCGGTTTAAAAGCTAATCAGTCATATTTACCTGACGACCATCTCTAAAAGGGGAGAAAATGAGAACAGAAGGAACTTTATTTGAGAAACTGTGATTTCTGTGGTCATTTACACAAATCTCAAGTGGGTTAATTACAGTTTGCTCTGATGGAGGAATTTTCATGGCAGTTAGATCATTTATCAGCTGGCTAGGTAACAGATAAAAGATTATGTTTTCCTTTCCAACATTAGGGAGGTATATTTCTACATTAAATGCAACGATTTTAAAAGATCGGTCTAGACTTAAATGAGTGAAAATTATGCTCGTTAACGGTAATGTCTGGAGCCTGAGGTGGGGTGTCCGTCTTGCCTATCTGTGGGCCACCGCAGTCAAACAAAGCTGCTAATTCCAATGTTTTAAGTTTCAATTTGAGAAATATTGTTCTAATATGGCAACAATGGGGCCGTTGTCCTTTCAAGCACGCTGCGATTGCAGACTCCTCATGGTCGTTTTATGCAAAACGAATGGCAGGTAATTGTGATTTAATTCTTTTCAAGTAAATTACAGTGAGTGCGTGACACAAAGCCGCTGCGGACCCTCCTTTCTCTGTCAATAGTTGAATTAATGATGGCAGGAGTAAAAACAGCAATTGTGCACAACAGCCCTCCCCTGGGCCCCCTCCCCGGCCAGAGGGGGGCCTGCCAATCAGCTTGCGCTACCAGGAGGCTGGGATCCTCCGTCGCCGGTTCGGGGATGGAACGTTCGGGGGCCTCCACCCGGGGGTCACGGAGCTCGCTGCCGCCAGGAGCCAAGCTGCCCGCAGGGGTCAGAATCCGCCGCGCTCCGGGCCGGGTGGCTCCCGCGCGGTCACCGTGACCACGGTGGGCACTAGGGGCTTACCGAGCGGGACATGCGCGGCCGAGTTGACTGCAGAGAGGGTTCCCGGGGCTGGTAGTCCAGGGCGCTCCGATAATAGATTAACCTGGCTGCGCTGGCCTCCACAAGAGACACTCAGGAGGGCTCCTGGAGGAGGCGGCGAGGCCGATCGAGGGGGCAAGGTGAGGGGGGAGGGCTCTGTGAGCCGTCTGGGCACTGCGGGGCTGGGATCCGAGGGACCCCGAGACCAGACCCTCTTCGCGCTGGGAGAGGCCGATCTCACCTCCAAACCTGCGAAGACTGGCCCATAGGAAAACGCTGGGAGAGGCCCGAGGAGCGAGGCGCAAAGGCGGAGGTTGACTGAGAGGGGCGCTCGTCCAATGCCTGCGACCCAGCACCCGGGCTCACTCACTGCAGGGAGCCTCGCACACAGTAGGGGTTTGGGATGGGGCCCCACACCTGGCACACAGTAGGTGCTCAATAACCATTGCACTGACTGACCACTAGCATACTGTGTGGCCTGAACTTCCCTTTGTATTTCAACAAAATCTCAGCTCCTTCCACAGAGGCTGTGTCCTCTAGCT
The DNA here is from genome assembly GCF_036850995.1 of Saccopteryx leptura. Taxonomy (NCBI): domain Eukaryota; kingdom Metazoa; phylum Chordata; class Mammalia; order Chiroptera; family Emballonuridae; genus Saccopteryx; species Saccopteryx leptura. The sequence continues at coordinate 11,779,301 of NC_089515.1, read as the reverse complement.
TTTGCATGGGATCTACTGGCGTTTGTGTGCACGTGTGTGTGCATATGTGTGCACGTGTGTGTGTGTGTGTGTTGTGGGGCAGTGGGGGGGTGTCTGAATTTGTAATGCCAGGGATGGAATCTTGCCTGCCCTGTACTCACTGGGTAACTTGGGCCAGTTGGAGGTGGGTGGGATGTAGTCTCAGTTTCCACAACTATAAATGGAGTTAGTAATGAAACCTTACCTTCAAGGGTCCTTATGGGGATTTGATACATTATTTGTTAATAAAATGCTTAGAATGGAGCCTGGCACAAAGTCAAGTGCCCATTAAATGTTAGCAGGGCTCACTCACTCCACCTCAGCCATAGCTGCCTTTTCCTGGACTCCCTTAATGAGTCCTGGTCACAGGGCCTTTGCACGTGCAGCAAGAGGTTTTACCCTATTACTGTTATGGCCTCTGCTTCAGGTGGGACAGCTCTTCTGTCACCTCTAAGAGATGGCCATCGGCCATTCCACCTGTCACTATCACAGAGCTCTTTGTTTCCTTCCTGTTATTTATCCTGATCTGAAGGTTTGTCCTTGTTTGTTTAGCATTTATTGTCTGTCTCCTCCCCCAAATGTAAAGTTTCATGAGAATGGGGACCTTGTCTTGTTCTCAGCAGGTCCCCAGCACCTTGACCAGTGCCTGCTATGCAGTAGGTGCCCAGTAAACACTGTAGAAAGGATGGACGGAATCACTTCCCCTGATTTATACATCAAACTGGTTGAATTGCATGATCTCTTAGTCCCTGATTCTGTCTTTCAAGATAATAAGTGAAATTGTCACCATGGAAATAATACTTTTAAAATTAAAACACACACACACATACACATACACAAAACAATTTTCTAAAGAGATTTAGGTTCTCAAGAAGGGTTTGGACAATTAAAAACTTCTGTCAAGGTCATCACCTTTCTGTCCTGACCAGTTTGACCATAATGCTGGAGCCAGTCTCTTTGCACTCTCCCCATGGCTCCCAGGGAGCTGATGGAGGACCTCTGGATTCTCTCCCTGTGAGGGCTGTGTGGGGTCTGCGCCAGCTTGGGCCCAGAAACCCTGTAGACATCCACCCCACAGCATGGCAGTGCCCACCTTTATATACCATCTGCCTTTCAATATCCCCCAGCCCCCTCTAGTGACTACCTCCTGTGACAGTGGCCTTTTGTCCTCACTCTCCCTGGCCACAGCTTTTCTGCTCCTTTGATTTCCCCTCTTTGGCATTAATCACAGGTTCACACCTGCTTTTCCTCCTCCCCAGAGCCAGCTGCTTTAGACTGGCTCCTGCTGGGCTTGCCAGACCATCCGAGGGAGCCAGAGGGGCTGGGTGGGGCTGCCTCCGGGCTCAGCTCATGCTGGGGTGATGAGTCAACTGGCCAGGGTCACTGTGTCTCCATGCCCAACTGGAGCCAGGGACATAGTATTTTTGGAAGGCCTGGCCTGGGTCCCCATCTCACACTATTTATTTACTCAGTGAGATCATTATAAACAAGAAGTATCTCAGACACGGTGACCATCCTTGGTGGCCAACTCGCATCCTGAGGTCCTATCTTTAGGAGAGAATTTGGAGAAGACCTCTGGCTAGCAAGAGAACAGGAAATAAAAATGCTCAAGTCATTCACGCATCCCAAACCAGTTGCTTAGCACCATTGGATTGGGCACAGTGAGAGGGGCCAGTGACACAGATGCACTAATAGCTAACATTGTTTAGTACTTCCCATGTGCCAGCGACTATTCTAGGTCTTTCGTGCGCATTACATCACTTAAGGAAATATTCGTATCTCTATGAAATAAGTTCTATTATTACCTCCTTTTGTGCAGGAGCAAACAGGTCCAGAGACGACACAGAGCTTGCCAAGGTTACAGCCAGGACGTGACAGGATCTGAACTTGGAACAAGAGCCTACGCAGTCTATCCACCACCCTGTCTTATTCCTCTGTCTTAGCCTCCAAGCGGGAAAAGACACAGGCTCTGCTATTCAGGGCCCACAGCATCAGAAGCAGACAGAGAAGGTGGGCGGGCAGGTGGGTGGTTCCCTGTGTAGGGTATCAGTAGTGACACATAGTAGTTCTTACTATGTACCAGGCTCTGTTCTAATTGCTTTACATATAACAGTAGCTCTTTAAATCCTCACAGCACCCGAGGCAGTAGGAAGTAATGCCATCCCATTTTATAGATAAGACACTGAGTGGTCCAGTAGCTTTTTCATGGTCTCAGGGCTGTTAAGTGGCAGAGCTGGGATTGGAACCTATGGAGTCTTACTCCAGGGCCCACGCTCTAACCCCAACCCTGTGCAAGGCCTCTGCCTGATAGCCAGGTGCTCATGTGCTGAAACCCTTGTGGAGTCTCCATTTCCCTGTCTGCATAATGAGTGTAATGAGGTCAGCTCTACCTGCCTCCCAGGAAGACTGTGTGAACCGCTGACCTCGGAAACTAATGGGTGCTCTCTGTGCTGGGCACCATGGGGAGGAGGACATGTGACTGACACACCTTAAAGATCTGGATGCGCAGACCATGAAAAACGAAGAGGTGATTATTTTAATTGCAAAACAAACAGCTATAAATCAAGTGTCTTGTTTGATGACGCAGAAGATTACAGAATTAAGTCTGTTGCTTTTGGGGGGGGTTCTTTTCTAAGAAGATTGTATCCAAAGGCCCCTGGCCAACATTCAGATGGCTTTGTGCCAGGCCTGGTGCTTGGTGCTTTGTGGGCTCAACCCCACTGGTCCCTCCAGCATCCTTGGGAGGCGAGCCTGACATTGCACCCATTTTATAGACCAAGAAACTGAGAAGCTAATGAATGGAGGAGCTGGACTCTGAAACAAGTCCAGCTGACTCTCGTCCCGGCATCTTTGCTGCAGCTCTGTTGGGTCCTGATGCAGACCTGGCACATGGGACTGCCCGTCTGCAATTCTGGTTCCGAACTTTTGACTTGAATGGCACTTTTGTCTGAGTGTCCCCCTTTCTCGACCTCGCTACTTTTACACCCTTAACCCCTCCTCAGTCTTGGGGGCCCATCACTCACAGAATATTCTCTGTTGAGTGCCTGAGGGCAATTCCACATCCCCTTTACCTGCCACCAGTCCACCAGCTTGCTGCTTCTCAGAACTTGAGGTCAACTCCTTGGCCTTGTGCAAGGCATAAGGCAAGAAGACATGCTCCCCCGTCCCCAGCACCTCACCCGAGTGAAGCAACACTTTCACAGACTTGGTTGGCATGACTACAGAGGATGTTGCCTTGGTTCCCCCTCACGTTCACCCCAGACCTGCTCTGGCCCCAGTAGCTGCATTTATTTTGGCTTAAATGACAGAATGGTCAGAGGTAGCAAACATCTGCCTTCACGAAGTCATCGGGTCAATTGAATGGAGCTGTGAAGGGGCGTCAGCTGCCTGTGGGCTTGTAGCGCACACTCTACAGGGGCTGGTGGCTTTGCCATGGTGTTCCCAGGTTACAAGTGGCAGGTGACTCCAGGGGTGTGCCAACACGTCTTTGGGAGGAGCCCTGCCCTCAGAATATGACTCCAGAGCAGGAGGGGCAAGCTAGGCAGCACTGTGTGGGGAACAAGAATGAGGGGTCACCTTCCCCCTTTGCCTTTAGCTCGTGGGGTAGCCAAGGGCAAGCGCATGTGAAATGAGTGTGTGCACAGGAGGGCGTGTATGCCCAGGAACTGGCACAGCCACTGGGGCTGGAGTCCCCGTTCTCCCGCCTCCTAGCTGGGCGGCCTTGGGCAGGTTACACAGCTTCTCTGTGCTTCCATTTCCTCATCCATAAAGCTGAGCTAACCGCTGGATGTAACTCACAGGATTATTGGGAGGAGTTAATTCTTCCATACATGGGAAAGCATTTTGGAGGGTGTCTAGCACAGAGTAAGCATTCAATAAATGTTACAAGCTCAGAACTATCTTCTCCATTCACATTTGCCTTCCCAGTTAAAATACGTAATACACAAAAGGCGCACGGTGGCGTGCCTTAAAGCTGCACGTTGACAAGAAACAATCCTGACCTGTATCTGGGCTCCACCCCTCACTGCTGTGTGACCTTCTGAAAGTGACTTAGTCTTTGAAGATTCAGTTCCCTTCTCTATAAAATGGACGTAAAATAAAAAAACCTATTACTAATATTGAGGATTAAGCAAATAATGTACATAAAGCAGATGATAGTTAGCATTCTTCTATTTCTCCCCTCCCCATTTTCTTTTTTTGTAAAAGTTCTCTGGAAAGGCTCTGAGAGGTGCTCTCCACACCAGTTTTCTTCCCCTCCTGGGTACGCAGGAAGACTACATTTCCCAACTTTCTTTGCAGTCATGGACCCCATGTGACTGAGTTCTGACCGGTGGAATGTGGGCAGAAGGAATGTATGCTACCTTGCCTGGCCCCTAAAATTTCATGTTAGATTATTTGGACTCATTTCCACCTGCCAAGGTGAATGTCAATATTCAGGGTGACCTTGGACGCGTGTGTTGAAGATGCGGAGCCCCTGCCAGCAGAACGCTGCTCTTCATTCTCTATTCCCTGTTGGCCTGCTTGGACTCGGACACATTGTATTAGGGCTTATCTGTTAGTGCAGCTAGCAGCTAGCCTATCCTGACATATACAACCTCTACCCAGTGTATACAGTTACATACACTCATACAAGATTTTGCACATATTCTTCCTGGCCACAGCAGTCCCCTTAAGCTCATCTATGTGGCTCAAGGTTAGAATCTTATTGCCTTAAAGACCTAAGCCTGTCCGTTGTAATTGGTGGTGGTGAGATCATTTCTAAAAGCAACTTCCTGGCCTCCCTCCAGCAGGGAGGTTCTAAAGACAACTCCTTACCTAAGAGTTTTGACTGACAGAGAGCCTCGCCTCTCAGGACGGAGGTCTCCTATGAAGTGCTACTAATCACACAGACACTCTCCTCCAAGCTGAAGTTACCCAAGTGCCTACTCTCACCTCATGGCACATCCATGAAAGTGACAGATTACAGGTCACAGGATCAGACAGCAGCTTCTCTCAGCTGTGTCCCTGGAGACGTTTTTCAGGCTCGGAAGCACCCCAGCCCTCCTTCCTTCGGTGAGATGGGCATTATAGGTGCTGCTTGCCCCGTTAAGTTGAGCGCCCCCTGGAGGCTGGGGCTGTACTGTTTCCATCCCTGTTCTCTTCAGAGCCTGCTGCAGGGTTGGGGTGCAGCACACAAATTGTTTGTTTTGCCCAGGGTGGTTGATTTCAGGGGCCAGGGGACACCTGTGTGGGTCAAGTTTAAATTAGTAAAAAATAATCAGGCCTTAATATATGGAATGCCTGTTCTGTTTCAGGCCTTTCCGTTGTTTTATTCAATTCTTCTCCATAAACCTGTGAGGTGGATTTGAAGCAGCCCGTGTCCCAGGTGAGGACGTGGAGGTGGGGGGATGTCCCTCCCAGGCTGCCAGAGCTACCTGGGACGGATCAGAGACCCGACTGGGGGGGGGGGTAGTTCCATGGTAATTACAGTGAGCTCTTCCTGAACCCTTCCTGTGTGCTAGGGACCGTGTCTCCTAAGTGTTTTGATGAGCTATTTCATTTAATTTTGCTAATTTCTTTCTGGAGAGGGGATTACTACTATTTCTACTTTATAGGTGAGGAAACTAAGGGTGAGTGAGGCGAGTTAACTCTTCTCCCCTCAGGTTTCATGGTTGAAAGAGGTGGTGCCTGGGTTTGTGTTGCAGCCTCTCTTCCTCCAGAGCTTGGGTTTTCTTGCAGCCAGCACTTTGCTGAGCCTCCTCCTGCCCCTTGGAAGGTGCAACGGAGACCAGCTGATTACTTGTCCAAGGGCATGGCTTTGGGGGGAGCCACCGTGGGCTCAAGCGGACAGCCTGCTGGAGATACACCTGACTATGTGCACTGTCCGGCCGTAGGAGGCTTGGACTGCCTCAAGGTGTTGGCATCCTGCTGGAGGAGAGAGCTGTGTACCTATGCCTGCCACCTGAATGAGTCAGAGCCCGGCACCGGTGGACGCTGCAAACCTCAGGGGAGAAAGGGCACTCAGGTGGGAGCAGGGCCGGCTTCACCAAAGAAGTGGAATTGAGAGCCTGTCTACCTGGGCCTGAGTCCTGCTGGCTGAGTGATCTGGGCAAGTTACCTACCTACCTTCTCTGCACCTCGGTTTTGCCATACATAAAGTGGGGATAATAAAGGTACAGAGCTTATAGAGTTATAATGAGAATCAAATAATAATATGTAGAGTGCTTGGAACATCAGAAGCTCTATATCATAAACCTATTTACTCTTTTCATTATCGCGGACTAGTGACCTTCAATCAATAAATGAGAAGGAGGCATCGTGTGTAAAGTGAATGCCATGAGCGAGGCTTGAATGTTGAGAAAACAGAGGAGGTGTTTTGTTAGAACAATCAGCAGCTCAGTTTGGCTGGTTCATAGAGGAACCATAGCAGATGAGGCTGGAAAGAGAGGCTGGGTCAGGTCGATGAGCATAGACTTATCTCAACAGGCAATGGGGAGCCATTGAGGGTTTTGGGTCAGGGTAGTGTCATAGCCAGGGCTGGTTTTTAAAAAAATCCCTTTGGCCACAGTGGAGGGAGAACTAGAATGGGAGTTATGGGAAATGCCCAAGAGAAGGCCATTGTCATCAGCCAGGGGAGAGGGTGGTGGCAGCTGGCAGGGCAGGAAAGCATGAATTGACACTCCTGGCAGGGGAGGTCCTCTGGAGCTTGGGGGTCTGTCACTCTGTGCTTCATGGGGCATGTGCTACATGTACCCTCGGCCGAGGGCAGGCGTGGCGGTGCTGTCCATCCTGGTCCAACTGAGTGGCTGGGGACCCAGTGCAGGGCTTTCCCATGACAGGTCCAGGCTTGGGATGGGGCCCTCTGGCCATCCTGTCATCAGCTGTACCTTTGTGCCAAGAAAGCGCCAGAAGAAAGGTAGAGAGATGGAGGAACAGCCCCCCTTTGGTCCTGAGAACTCACACCTGGTGGAAAACCTCTCTGATTGTCTGAGAACAGGTTCCAGGAGGCTCATTTGGGAGGGGGAAGAGAGGCTGCCTTTTGGGGTGTTTTCTTGTAGATTTTTGCAAAGCAAAGCAGACTGGTGAGAGCTGCCTGTCTGAGGCGTTGTTTTATCTTAACCTTTCCATGTAATCCTGAAAGCCCACCTAATCAATTGAAGATCATAAAATATTAGACTTAATGCTGCAAAGTGATGCTTTTTAATTCACATAACAAGCTCCTAAATAATTCAAATAGCAAACAGACCCGGCAAGTCAATGGCGGGAGGCTGCTTGGATCAGCGGGAGAGTGTCAACACATGCCACATTTCCCGGATCGACTCCATTTCAAGAACCCTATTAAGTTAATTGCCGGTTTCTGACAGCAGAGAGCATGCTGGGAGCACAGCAAGCTTTATTAGCCTCCGTGGCATCTGGAGACATCAGCCATTTTGCCCCTACTTGCAGGCACTGGGAGCAGCGTGGAAAAAAAGTAAATCAAATTATGAGACAATAAATGCTTTTGGCAACACGTGGGCATAGCATTCATTGGCGAATCCAAAAGGCTTTGAGTGTCAATTGCGGGCCTGTTAAATTTTTTATAGCAGCACAGTCTATATGTTGCAGAAGTCTTATAGGGTTTCACAGAACAGGTGTATCATTGGGCACTACATGGCTGATGGAGGTGAGAGGACCCCCCTCTCCTGAAGAAACTACTGGGTAGAGAGAGTCTCTAAATGGAACGGGAGTTGGGGTGGACATCTAGAGAGGTCCCAAATAGTTCAGGTGTCCCAAATAGCCCAAATGTTACACATTCAGGTCTTTAAACTAAACTTTCTGGATTTGAGGACACAATGGAGATACTTCACAGGGTTCTGGAGATGGGCAGGGAAGGGACGATATGTGACATCAAGGTCCCCAGTCTTCTGTCCATCCAGAGGTTCTCAAACAGGGCACTGTTTCTATGGCTACCAGCTCTGCTCTTGGCCACTCTGGCATGTATTAAGTACGGAGCCAGCTGGGGACATCCTGGCAGCTTGGAGGTCTACCAACAGGTGCCACTCTGCACACTGAGGCTCTGACCTAGCCAATGGCCACCTGCGGCACACGAGAAAACACAAGCAGAGAGAAACTCTGTGACTGCCCCAAGGTCACACAGCTGGCCAGTGGTGGTAAATTCTAGGATAAAATCCTGTTCTGTTGTCTGATGCCATCTCATCTTGTATCATTTCTATTTCAGGTCTCAAGATTATGGTGTGGTGGTGACATGTAGATGAGATCTAGATTATAATCCTGGCTCAACACTCATTGTTTGTGTTTGATCTTAATTTAAACAAAATATATAACTTTACTGTCATTCTACCCTGCTGGCAAAATGAAAATGGGAGGCTTGCCCAGTGGGATTCTTACGGAGAGGACTGAGTTAGTGGTGTACATTAAATATGCTGTTGGGGCCGCCAGCTCTGTAGACCAGCACTCAGCGTATTTACCATCACCTCTGTGGGGAACTCAGATGAGCAAGCCCCAGACCAGGGGTCCCCAAACTTTTTACACAGGGGCCAGTTCACTGTCCCTCAGACCGTTGGAGGGCCGGACTATAAAAAAAACTATGAACAAATCCCTATGCACACTGCACATACCTTATTTTAAAGTAAAAAAATGAAACGGGAACAAATACAATATTTAAAATAAAGAACAAGTAAATTTAAATCAACAAACTGACCAGTATTTCAATGGGAACTATGCTCCTCTCACTGACCACCAATGAAAGAGGTGCCCCTTCCGGAAGTGCGGCGGGGGCCGGATAAATGGCCTCAGGGGGCCGCATGTGGCCCGCGGGCCGTAGTTTGGGGACCCCTGCCCCAGACGAACAAGATTGTGTTTGTAGGTGATTCTTTCTACTAACCAATACATCAGATTTTTTATTTTTCCACATCTGAATTCTTGCATCAAGTTTGTACAAAGTGAGGCTAAGTACTCCCTTAAATCTCTCCTTGCCCCGGTCTTCAGATCTAGCCTCATTGCAGAGATGATGCCTCTTTCTGCATCCGGCCCTTGATATGATAGGAACCCAATAGTAAAGGGCAGCTGATTCACAGGGAGGCTGGGGCAGAATCGGCAGCAGGTGCGAGTAAGCGGGTGGATCAGCCGCTTCCGTCCTGGTTCTCCAGGCTCCCCGTAATCACGGGGTGGCTGCTCTCTGATGTGGGAGAGGGGTCTCAGAGATGGAGTCTGGCAGCCTCATTTTACGGATGGGGAAACTGAGGCTCAGAAAGAAACTTGCCTGAGGCCCCACAACTAGTGAGGGTGAAGCCTGTGTCTCCTCCCTCCCGGTCCTGTCCTCTTTCCAGTTCTCAAGCCCTGGGCAGTGAGTGACCTTCGTGCCACCAAAGCTGATTCCACTGTCCCTGTGAAGGAAAAGAGCAAGGCCGTGGGCCGAAGCCTGGCTACCCCTGTGTCTCTGGAGAGAGGCTGCTCCATTGCCAAGACCCCTCTCTGAAAATGAAAGTGTCAGTTCATAACTATCTGTAATAATAATAGCTATCGTTTCTTAAGGGCTGAATTCTAGGCACTTTGTTTACGTGACCCATGTAGCGCTTTGAGGTAGGTGTTACCAGTGGTGGGATTCAGCTGGTTTGCACCAGTTTGGCAGAACCGATACCTAATTTTTTATTGAGTTCGGTGAACCGATTGTTCAAATGGCACTTGTAACCAGGGTTCTCTCTAAGGTGGGTGCTTGGGCAGCCGCCCAATGTGGAAATCCCACATTGACATTCCTTACTCTTTTTTAACATTCATCTGCACAACAGCGCATTCTAAGCGCCCATAGTGAGGTTCATTCCGTCCACAGGTGAAAAAAATTGCAAGTGAGGATGCCAATCAAGAAATAATATGGAAATATCTTAAATAGCAGTTTTATTGTCTTTTTTGTCAGGTATTATTTAATATTTTTTCAATGATTTAAAACTCTTTCTTATAATCTAGTTTTATGGACCTCTTTTATTGTTCTTATTCAAGTATTAAATGCATGAAATAATAAACTACTTTTCAGTATATCTTATTTTATACTTAAAATGGTTATCAGGGCCAAGAACCTGTTGTTAAATGATTTGAATTCCACCACTGGGTGTTACCCTGACTCCCAGTTCTTAGAGGAAGGATTGGAGGCTTGGGAGTTAAGTGGCTTGCCCAAAGTCACACAGCCGGGGACAATCAGAGGGAGGGCTGGACCCAGACTTCGTTTCCACTATGCCCGTATCCTGTGGCGCACCCTCCCAGCCCATAGTAGAGTTTGGCTTAGGCTGGAGATCTCTAGAAGGTGAAAGAGAGAGAGATGGATCACTCACTGAGCCTAGCACTGGCCAAGACTGGTGGGCACTAGCCACAGGGTGCTCCTGGAGCATCTTGCACTGTGTCTTTCTGCACCTTCCTCCCGCCTCCCACCTGTTTCTTGGCCAAGAATGGGTTGGTAGCCAGGGACCCAGAGTTCCACATTCACACTGGCCTCTAGTAACTAAATATATATATACATTAGGAGTGGGTCCAGCTGCACCTAACAGAAAACTCAAATAATGGTGACTTGAATGCTCACAGGTTTCCCCTCAGAGGTACCGGAAGTCCTGGGTAGGCTGGTACGGTGGCTTCGTGATCATCCGGGGCAGGTTGTGTCTCACCTCCTGCTCTCACGTTCCCAACATTTGGCTTCCATCTTCCGTGTTTCAAGACGCCTGCTGCAGCTCCAGCCATTGTGCCCATATTCCTGGAAGCAGGAAGGAGGAACAGGGAAAAGAAGAAGGGTCTTTCTCTAGTCATCTTTTCTCCCTTTCAAAGAACCTTCCCAGAAGTCCTTCCCTATGTTTCTCCTGTTCCAGTGGCCAGAACTTGGTCATGTGGCCCCAGCCAGCTATGAGAGAGGCTGGGCATCAGAGGCTTTACCTGGGCATGTCGCTACTGCAAGCACATAGAGGCTCCTGGGCGAGGGAGAACAGTAGAACGAGCGCCGGGGAGGCAGCGGGGAGACCGCCGCAGCTCCGTTCGGTGACATCTTTCTCACTTGTCAAGGTGCTGATGACTGAGAATGTTGTCTGGACTAGAGAGAACTCACGTTAGCTCTGGTCAGGGTTTTGTAATATACTTGGAGATAATTGGAAACACCCTGGGATGCCACTGGCCGTGGGTTGGACCCACTGAGCTTTCTGGGGCTGTTTGTTCTGAGGATGGCAACGATGATGAAATCAACAGTAAATCACACTCTCAATGACTTTCATCTCATGTCCTCTTTTAAAATAGGTTCTATTTCTCTGGATTTCTTATGTTCATGAAAAATTTTCCTGTGTTTCTTGTGAGATTGATTGGAGAATCAATTTCCTGTTCTGGAAGATTCTGATGATTATTAGGCTGTGGGGACAGACACAGATACCACCGAGTTAGCACCACTCATGTACAAGGCACTGTCCTCGTGGCAGGTCATGTCATTCTCCCAACAGATCTGCAGGCAGAGGGATTATGGTCCATTTTATAGATGAAAAAATGGGGCTCAGAGAGGCTAGGCAACTTGCCCAAGATCATACAGCTAGTGCTATAGACTAAATGTTTGTGTTTCTCCTAAATTCAGATATTGCAGCCCTAAGCCCCAATGAGAGGGTATTTGAAAGTTGGGCCTTTGGGAGGTGATTAGGTTTGAATGAGGTCATGAGGATGGTGCCCCTGTGATGAGATTGGTGCCCTTAAAGAGGGATAAAGATGTCAGAGTTCTCTCTGTCTGCCACATGAGGACATGTGAGAAGACAGCCATCTGCAAGCCAGGCAGAGTTCTCATTAGACATTGACCTGGCTGGCACCTTGATCTCGGACTTCCAGCCTCCAGACTGTCAGAAACGGATGCCTGTTGCTCCAGCCTCCCCCAGGCTGTGGTGTTTTTTACTAGGACAGCTGGTAAGTTCAGATCAAGAGCTGAGTGGAGCTTGTGCTTTTCATGGGACCACAAGGCCCCTTGGTACATTTCTGGTCCCCACTGCCAACGATGGCTTTTTGTGACAGTGGGGCACCACCGAGACCCCCACACATATGCTGGCTCCTACAGTCTTGATCGCCGCCACCCTCTCCTTTCTGGTCCATTCCAGACCCTCCTCTAATCTTGGAAAAAAATCCTGCTAAGTTGCTGCTCAAATCTACCCCATTGCCTGTCCTCCAGGTGGACTTGGGCCAGTCACACCTCCTTCCGGGGCCCCACCTGGCTCAGGCTCCCGGTCCAGCTTCCCTTCTTATATCTCAGCTTCCCTACTGTGCGTGGAGTCTCCATGCAAATGGCATCACTCATCAAGTTATGACCCACGTGGCCTGCTGGCTGGGCCTGAGGTCTGCAAATAGGTCCCGACTCCATAGGCTGTCCCCGTGCCCCGCACCATCCCCATCTCGATGAATGAAGCCATTGCTCTGAGGACAAACCCCGAGGCCCCACGGCTCGCAGCCGCAGCCCCGAGAGGCAGGCAGAGCGGTGTGTGCTACCTGCCGCCATCTCTCAGCTTTCCATATACATAATCTAAATATATACTTTGAAAATTGAAAAGTGCTCACATATAGGATGAGGCTGCAGGGAGGGAGTGCTCCCTTTGAACGTGACTCTTTAAAGGCAAAATTTGCCAAGTGTTTTCCTGCCCTTAAGGAGATACTCGAACGTGGCAGCAGATGTAAAATGGAAATTGAAGTGTCTCTCCCGGGCCACCATACGCGAATAAAACAGGCAGTCTATTCTAAGCGCTCATTAATAGCTGGTCTCCGAGGGCCCCCGGCAGGAGCCAGAGGATTTAACTCATTAAAAAGGTGGCGAGGTAGAGTTTTGTGCCTGCCTCGCTTGTCGCTGCATGATCCTGGCGTTCGCATGGCACCAACAGGCCCCAAATGAGCGCCCCAAGATTGCTGGTGATGAAGGTTTGGAAGCGTCGTCCACTCCCCTTATTGTTTATCAGGTGGGTTCGTCCGTCTTCCGAGGGGGGCCCCGGAACACATTATCTCAAGACAGATGCAGAGAGAAAAGCGCTTTCGCTTGTCAGCTATTAAAAGATCCTCAGCTAGTCTCAGCATCCCAGCCCCGTGGTCCTCCAGATAGCTACCTGAATGACACAGAGCCACGTGGTGTGGTCGCTGGGGGGAGGCCTGGAAGGGCCGGGAGTTAAAGTTGCTGGCTGACAGCTCCCTCTGTTTCACATCTCAGTATTGCCCACTTGACACAATGTGCTCACATATAGGTGGGGGGGGGGGGGGCTGCAGGGAGGGAGTGCTCTCTTTGAATATGTCTCTTTAAAGGCAAAATTTGCCCAGTGTTATCCTGCCCAGATGTGTGAATGAATTAATGATTGAACAAGCGAGTGCCATGACTACCATGGCCCAATTCCATTCTTCAGCTGGAAGGCCACTTCCTTCAGGAAGCCTTCCTTGATTTCTCTTGCCCTCCCTTCTCAGGATTCTTATAGTGCTGGTTGTGCAACCAACATGTAAGGGCTCCCGAAAGTGCTAAGAATAGTAGGTGTTTTTCATGTTTTCTGTTGTTCCTCATGCCAGCTGAACAATCTGTCTTCAACATATACTTGTCCACTTTTCCCCGTGTGCCCTACACTGTGCTAGACCTGAAGAGTCCAAGAGAAAAAGAGACAGATATGGAGCTTATGGTCTAGCAGGGATTGGCAAACTACTGCCCATGGACAGATCTAAACCCCTGGATCTCATTTACTGTTTTTGTAAATAAAGCTTTATTGGAACATGGCCATGCCCATTTATTTACATATTGTTTATGGCCGCTTTTGAGCTGTAATATGAAGTTGAGTTGTTGTGACAGAAACCATATGGCCAATGAAACCTAAACTATTTGCTCTCTGGCCCTTTCCAGGAAAGTTTGCTGATGCCAGCCTGGTGGGGAAGCTGGCCTGGAAAGGATTGCTACAGCCGTGGAGTGTGCCCTGAGGGACAACAGCAGAGTGACACAGTTGAGATTAGCAGGGTGGGGGACATGTGTGTTACTGTAGATTAAAGTGCCCAGGAGAAGCTGCTCTCATGGAAACGTTGTGTGAGCTGAGGCACAAAGGAGGAGAAGGCTGCTGAGTGAACAGCTGGGGAAGAGCAATCTTGGTGGAAGGAACAGCATGTGCAAAGGCCCTTTGCTGTGTTGGAAGAATGGATAAAAGCTGTGTGGCCAGGAGTGTAGTGACCAAGGGGAGAGCAGAACAAGAGCAATGTTGGAAAGGTAGGCAGGGGCTAGATCCTTGTTCCAAGGGGCACAATACTGCTCCCTAGAGTTTATTTGGGATATTTATGTGTTGGGGGTGGGGAGATGCCCTAAATTCAATGCCTAGGCGCCAAGAATCCAAGACTTCAAGCGGTGCATGATGCAGTCCTATGCAAGGATGGATACACCTGGGTCCTGCATGACTTTGGGATATCCTAATGGATATACATGTATGTGAAAGGGCTATTTCTAATGATCTGACCTTGGATATAACTCTCTTTATTCAAATAAGCAGAAGACAATTTTAACATGGTGTCAACTATACATCAAATTGTCTAGGAATGGAACTACTGTATAGATGAAGGGAAGATTGCACTGTGTTTTGTTCAGAACCAAACAGTGTTTACCACATTGGGGAAATCATGTCACCCATGGCAACATCACTCTTAGTTATTTAAGTCTCCAAAACAACACACCCATTGTCAGTCTGTGTGAGTGGCTGTGGCATTCTCTACGATTTTATGTACAAACGCAAGCCCTTGAGTTGATTAGAGAAGTCATGTCAGAGAATCTACATAATGAAATGCAAATGTTTTCTATTATACATTACTTCTCTTCCCCATTATATTAAAGTTAAAGCATTCTATTGATTCAAACATTTTGTGTGTAGATAAATCATATTACCTCTGAATTTTGTTTCGAGATAAGAAGGGAGCATTGCAATATGTTGTCTGATTGGAGCACCCAGGCTGGATCCCAAAGTTTTGTATGGCTCTCGATACAGAGTTTGGATTTTATGCTAAGGAACATGAGTCACCATGGCAAGATTTTAAAAAGAGAGAAGGGTTCTTTCAGGCAAGAGGGATGATTTCACCTCCTTTTTTTCTCTTTGATCCTCCATCCCTCTCCCTCTAGCGCCTGGCGCAAAGCTGGGTGCCCAGCCAGCACTCTGTAAGTAAAAGTGCTACCAACCAGAACCCCCTCAGTACCTGAGCTAAGCAGGTCTGTACTTCTCCCTTACCAAGGAGATCGCTGAGACCCAGAGAGGTGAAGTTGCTTGCCTGGGTCAGGTAATATCTGGTAAGAAATATCTGATAAATGTGTATAGGTGTGTACTGGCCTGGGGGTACCTGCCTCCTTTTCTCACCCCTGACATCAGACCTAGTTCTTTTTGGCATCTCTGCTTGCTGATCTTCCCACTGTTCTTGGTCACCTGCCCAGGCCCAGCCCTGCTCATAAGCCTTCCTGCCTCATTCCTGTTACCCGACCCCAGGGGCCAGCTTTGCAACCTTTAGACCCCAGGCCAGACTCTAAGAATAGCTCTGAGACTGTTCCCTAACACCTGTACCAGATGTGCCTGCAAATTACCTGGTCCCAGTGGAGGGGAGCACGGGAAGAAAGGGCATCGCTTTTCTAAAAGCATTACACATTTAATTTGCAAAGTTACATCACACATTTGTGCACAGGTCAACTTGCAGGGAGCTTATTTCAAAACCAGAGGCAGGTGAGGGGTCCCGAGAACGTTCTTCACAGAGAAGGCAGAGGGGAGGGGTGGTGGGCCGTGAGTGTCGGGCGCTTTCACACGTGCGAGGTCAGGTGGGGAGAGGTGGATAGTCACGGGGCTCCTTTTCTGCAGGAACCAGGTGCCTCCACACACGTCACCTCACAGCCCTGCCAAGTGCATGTTAACAGCATCGTCGTCCCACAGGTGTGCAGAGTGACGCCTAACAAGGTGATGTGTGTTCTTACCCCTTCCGTCCTGTGTGACATGGGCAAAGCCTGAACATGAACCTGGGTTTCCAGGCTCTTAATCCCACATTTCCCCCTCCACCCAGTGTGGTGAGAGGTCTGAATGAGAGTGCACAGAGCACATCATATCGGTGTAGAGTGTAGAAGCACAGACACACCGAACTGTGCATTTTTTATTGTCAGACAGATCCGGGTTCTTGATTTCTTCAGAGTCACACACACACACACACACACACACACACACACACACACACACACACACACAAAAGCCCTATGGACCCATGTGAAATGACAGGCAGGAAAGAATAAAGAATTGTCCACGGAACAAGTTTAATGAGAAATGATAAAAATAAATAAGGTTGAGCTCACGCTACAATTCCATCAAGTCCAGCCCATTCATTTGACAAAATAATTGTCTTGAATTATTGTTGGTAATTTAAGTGTTTTTAAAAGTTAACTTGAGGATAGTTTTGTGTGCAGACAAGGCCATTTGGAAGTTTTACTATTATTATTTTTTGGTTTCTAAAATTAATATTATATATAGTACAGTTGCAAAGTTAAAACCTTACTGTTTTTTTTATTATGCTTTAAATTCTGCTTATAAATTGCTTATTCTTTTTATTCCTCTAGTAATATTGTGGTAATATATATAACATAAAATTTATTGTTTTAATAATTTTCACCTGTACAATAACATGGCATTAAGCACATTCACGCTGTTGTGCATGTCTATACCTTTTTTAAAAACATAAAAAGTCTCGTAAAAATCCTAGCCAAGGACTGGTGGACCTGAGGCTTCTGGGAGAAAAAGCAGCCGCATCTGCCCTATGTCCCTTCTGGGGTTCAGTGAGCACCTGCTGATCTCGGGAGATGAGCATTTCTGCCAGGGCAGATCAGCTGCGGAGACTTCCTGGCTTGCTATCACTGTGAGATCATCTCAAACCCACACTGCCTCTTCCTCCCTCCATTTCCCAAAGCGCTGTTTCCCCAACCAGATTTCCATTTTCAAAAACCCTTCCGTTAATCATAAGCCCAAGAAACCTCCACTCCTCTGAGGTTTAATTAGGAGAAACTGCCTTTCTGGTATTTCTGAGAGCCTCGTTCCAAATTTCTCAGCAGAAAGGGGAGGGTCGCAGTGGATGAATGGGAGCAAGTGGAACCTGGGAACAGCCCCCATCCCTGTTCCCATCCCTGTCCCCTCTCTCCCCTGTAACAGAGAAAGCTGTGTTGCAGGTCACTGACATCACGTGGTGACTGTGCCTTGTATCATTAGGACCCAGGGAATGGGGACAATCGGAACGCAAGATAACACATTAGCGATAGAAAATAGAGTCTAAATAAACATAATCAGCTTTCCTCTACGTCTCCAGATCGAAGCTTATCTATAAATACCCTAATGATGCCCAACCAGCCAATTACTTGGTTCTTGGAAGAGCCCCTTATTAGTGGCGTTGCTGTGAGGGAAAAACATTAATTATTGGACACAGTGGGATCTTTTACGTTCTGTCTGGTCCAGACAGCACCAATTAATGCAAAAAATTATTATCAACAACCGTGGCAGTGTACTGTGAGCAGCCACCCTGGGCTGGCTTGATGGGGTGGGAAGCACGTGTGTGCTGGCGGACATCACCCACGTCGTTTTTAGGGACCTTGCTTCTTCATCACTGAAGAAATAAAATAGACGGTGGTCAGAGTGTGTCGGTTTTCTTTTTTTAAGCCTCAGGATAGTGCTCCTGGGATGCTAACTGGGGGAGATGGGTAGGAGTCAGGCACTTATCTGTTGCAATGTGTTGCTAAGTGAAGCCAGGCAGAAGACTGGTAAAGGCAGGCCTCCTTCAGAGCATGGAGGACCTGGCTTGACCCCTGCCCCCTCCTTCAGCCCCTTCCCTGTCACACTGGTTCTCCCTCAGCTTTGCCAATTCAGTTGTGTTCCATCCTGCGTCAGGACCTTTGCACAAGCTACTCCTCATGCCTGAAATACCTTTCCCTGCCCTTTGCAAGGGTGACTCCTTTTTGAATGAAGCATAAAGATTCCCTTTAAAGTGAGGGAGGTCCTTCTTAGGCCTGAACCCAAAATATACCTTTTTCTAAAATTAGTCACCTCTGGTTTCTTTCCTTTTTTTTCTTTCTTTCTTTCTTTCTTTCTTTCTTTCTTTCTTTCTTTCTTTCTTTCTTTCTTTCTTTCTTTCCTCCTTTCTTTCTTTTTTTTCTTTCTTTCTTTCTTTTTTTCTTTCTTTCTTCTTTTTTCTTTCTTTCTTTCTTTTTCTTTCTTTCTTTTCTCTCTCTCTCTCTCTCTTTCTTTCTTTCTTTCCACAGCATCTATCACAAATTATAATATATATATTCAACAGGTGTATCTTATTATTTTATATGTGTCTGTCTCCTCTACAAGAATACAAGATCCATGAGGGCAGGGACTTGGTCAGTTACCTCCAGCATCTGAATGAGTGCCTTGCATTTAGTAGGTACTCAATAAATACTTGGTGAGTGAATGAAGAACTCCATGCATTGTGTGGAAACAGATTATACTTAAAAGACTCTATGCCAGGTGCCGCAAAAGAGTTAACCAGCTATTCTCTTGCAGAAATTCTATAGGCATAAACTAAACTTTTCTATAAATAGCACTGTCTCCTGCAAACTCTAGGTCAACTCTACTTCTGCATTTTAAAAGTAATGAACATTCTTGCCTGGCCTTTGACAGTCTGTCTGTAAAATATTAGCTTCTATTATTACTCATATCAAGCTACTTTATTTGAGCTAGCTAAAAATGAATCTGCTCTGAGCCCTGGCTGAGTGGCTCAGTGAATAAAGTGTTGACCCAGTGCCCTGAGGTCCTGGGTTCGATCCCCAGTCACGGAACGAACAAGAACCAATCAATGAGCACACAACTAAGTGGAACAACTAAGTGGAACAGAGCTGATGCTTCTCTGTCTCTTCGCCTCCCCCCCCAAATCAATGGAAGAAATTTTAAAAAAATAAATCTGCTCTGTCCAAGGTATAGCAGTTGCAGGAATGCTTTTATTTTTCTCTTCTCAGTAACATGGAGAGGATCTCTTTTGGGAGGTGTTGATTACAGAGGACTTTGGAAAGGTGGTTCAGTGAAGGCTGGGGGATCTCCCCAGAGCCTTGGTCAGGGCTCCGAGAAGTGGGTGCGCCCACATGGCCCTCTGGAGAAGGATCTCCAGGCTATTTCCACTAGATGTTGCCCTTCTGAGTATTAAAGCACATGTGTTATTCAAAGTCAGAGCAAGTTCAAGGAGCGTCTGTGACCTCACTGACCCTAAGCAATCCCCAGCCTCTGCCCGAGGCTCAGCCTGGTGCACCCTTGACCAAGCTGATATTTTCTAACAGAAGGGGAACGGTGGAGGCTTCAGTGCAGCCACGGGCGCCTCAGCAAGGACTGCTGTACAGATGTGACCACAGCAAGCGCTGCCATCCCAGTTCCCCTACATCACTGTCTCCAGGGAAATGCTTACAAATGACAGGGACATTCGGGGCATCTGTCAGGATGCTTTTGCTTTCATCTCCCGGAGGGTGGCAATGACCTCAACTCACAGTGATCTCACCCCCTCTGCACGCCTCCAACACATTTGGTTTCGGCCCGCACTGGGATTCAAGCGTGGACTTCCCAAGTTCTAAGCTGTTCGGAGGCAGACACATGGTGAGCCAGCGGAGGGCGGGGTCGGTAGGGTCCCCACACACCGCTCAGGGCCTCGCTTGGTGATGCCAGCTTGGTGGTGATCGGAAGTCCGTGTCAAGGCCACACTGTATTGACATTGTACGTCTCTTCCTCTGTCCCCCAGGCTGGCCTGTGACTCCTGGGAAGCAGGAGCCACGGACTACTCGCCCTTCTATTGGCCTGAAAGTCCCCAAGTGACTTTCAAACTGCGTAATGAGCGAATTCACGGGCTTTTTAATGAAGCTGCTGCAGGGGCGTTTCGCAGGTGGCAGTTCCTGCTGCAGAATGACCTTCCTGTCCCTTCCCTTCGAGAAGGCGCCCTGGGGGTTACGCTGAGCCTCCGGATGCCCGGAATGAATGTAAGAAGGAAGCATTAGAGTGAGGTTCTTCCGGTTTTCTGGAGCTGACACATGACAGTTGCAGGGTGAAACCCCTTCCTTCATGGCTCACTTACCGTCTTTCCTTCTTCCCCACAGGGTCACACTCCCATGGCGCTTGCCACCTCAGGACACTCTGTGGCAGGTTCAGGGTCCCCTTCCATGTGGTACCTGTACGCGAACTTGCATAATTGGGGTCCTTCACATAATATGTGTACCCGACATAATTGCTCTAATCATGCTTATTTAATTGGAGACCATGAATGTTTGAGCTGTCTAATGACACCATATGCCTTTTATTCATTTCTGCCTATTTGCTTAGTTGCCAGTTTTTAAACTTGTCCTAGACCTTGACGAGGAAAGGGAGTGTGCTGAGTGGCAGGTACCGGCAGGGTTTATGAAGCAATAAATGAAATAGGGGACGGAAAGAAGTGAAATCTATAATAAGTGAAACCCACACAAATAGAAAGCCAGGGAGCTGCAGATGATCTCCGACTGAGCACCAACAACACTTTCCTTCGCCTTGACGATGGAAAAGTCTCCCAGGTTCCAACGGCCTCAGGGAAGGAGGCAGGTAGAGCAGCAGGAGAAGGTTCCAGGGGGCCTGGGTGTTCTGAGTGGCTAAGAAAACCAGTACTGAGACAGACTGCTGGCTAGCCACATCATGTGGGGCAAGTTATCCAGTACGGTGGGGCCTGCATTTTGTCATGTATGAAAAAAGGAGCCAAAATTAACCCATATCCCACAGGGCGGTGCTGGGTTTAAATGAGATCATTTACATGAGGCACTTAGCACAGTGTCTGGCTCCTAGAGACTCAATTAAAGGAAGAGAATGCTTTCCTAATCATTAGAACCAGTTGAAGATGGCCTGGCTTTCTTTTGGGGTGGGGTAGTGAGTCTCCTACCACTGGAAGTATGTAAGAAGAAGCATCAAGCTTTTCAGAGTTTCTTTTTTAAATGAATCACCTGGGAAGAGTGTTAAAATTCTGATTTGGTAGGTCCTGGGTGGGGCCAGAGCTTCTGCATGTCTACCGAGCCCCAGATGATACTGACGCTGCCTGTGATGGCGCTGGGGTCGCAAGGAGCTGGCCAGTCCTTGGAATGATGCTGGCGAAGGCTCATGTTGACCCAGACACAGCAATGAGCTAGACCTCTGTTGTCTGACATAGTGGCCACTGGCCGCATGTGGCTATGGAGCGTTTGAAATGTGGCTGAGTCCAAATTCAGATGTACTATGAGTATAAAAGGCACAGAAACTTATTATATAGAAAAGAATGTGGATATCTCAATAGTTTTTATATTGATTCCATGCTAATAGGTGATAACATTTTAGATATATTAGGTTAAATAATGTATAAAAATAATTTTATCTGTTCCTTTTTACTTACTTTTTTTTTTTTTACTATGGTTTTTAGAAAATTTAAAATGACCTGTGTGGCTCACGTTCTCTTTCTTTCTCTTTCTTTCTTTCTTTCTTTCTTTCTTTCTTTCTTTCAGAGACAGAAAGAGAGTCAGAGAGAGGGATAGACAGGGACAGACAGACAGGAACGGAGAGATGAGAAGCATCAATCATTAGTTTTTTGTTGCGAATTGTGACACCTTAATTATTCATTGACTGCTTTCTCATATGTGCCATGACCATGGGCCATCAGCAGACCGAGTAAACCCTTGCTCAAGCCAGCAACCTTGAATCCAAGCTGGTGAGCTTTTGCTCAAACCAGATGAGCCCGCGCTCAAGCCGGTGACCTCGGGGTCTCGAACCTGGGTCCTCGGCATCCCAGTCCGATGCTCTATCCACTGCGCCACCGCCTGGTCAGGTGCATGTTCTGTTTCTATTGGGCAACGGTGAGCAGACTGTCTCCAAGGCCTCTCTGGAACAAGGACACACGGGAGTCTTCAGTGCTGCACTAGAACTCTAAACTGACGTCCACACGTGTCCATGCGTGTGTCCCTTGCGAAACCTGTGTGTCCTGTTTCCACTGACTGAGGAAGGCAGTGGCCTTGTGGGGTCTCTAGCCTCCTGTGTGCCTGGAGCAGGGGTGGAGGGTGAGGAGGGAGCCTGGGTGTCGTCTCCCGTTCTCTCTCATTCTCTTCCGGAAACATGGAGACAAATTACTTAGTCACTACAAGGAGAATCAATCTACCTCAAAAATATGATTTCTTGAAACAGCCTCTCTGCAGGAAAGCAAACTTCGTGTTCGGCCCAGAGCTCTTCACTGAATTCACACATCATCACCCCAAATAAAAGTGGCAGCCTCGGGGAGGCGTTTCCCTTGGGGGTTGGACATTTAGGAGCCCAGGGGACAGAGGCCCTGGCAGTGCCCACGATGCAGCAGCGGATACAGCATTGTTTCCTGCAAGGTCTCCTGGTGGATCTGACTGGAATGCCTGTCTTACAAATGGCAGCCAGTCAGAGCTAGGGCATGGACACGTCACAGGCCGGGGAGAATTCAGGCCCCTTAATTCAAGACTTAACCTCATCTCTAATCTCTGCTGCCCATGCCCAGCACCCCTCCCCCATGTTTATTCTTTATTTTTTGTGGTGTCATCAAAATGAGACTGGAATCTGAAAACCACCTGCTGATGTTGTCTCTGCCATTTCCATTTTTCCTTGTCTGTTGTAAGGACAGCTGGATACGAAGTTCTGATTTTTTGCCCAAGTAGCGTGAAGAAAGCCTTCTTACAGGACTTTGAAAAGCCGTTTCATTGCACGAGCCCCAGCAGAGTGAGCGTTGGGAGTCTAAACCCAGTCCCCATGCCGTTCTGGCTGGGGACCTCAGACAAGTGATGCAAGCTCTCTGTGCCTTGGTTTCCTGACCCGTAGAGATGGGATGGCGATGCCAGCCTCCTCCCACCTGACCGAGCAGTGGCAGGAGTGACTGAGTTAATACGGGGAAGGCTGAGAAGAGTTCCCGGAGACTGAACACACGCTGGCTGTTATTCTTGGCTAATAAAAGCTCCCCGAATGGCAGCCTCTTTTTTCAGCTGGCAAATTACTCAGGAAAAAAAAAACACCCCATTGCGCACCTGGTTGAGTAAGAGTCAGGTCCTGTGTGGCAGTGATGTAACGTACCTATTTTTGGCAGACTTGGCAATTCAGGGAGTGACCCATTTTCCTGCATTTCAGGGAGGTCATTGCAATGGGTTTCATCAACCAGCAGGCTTGGAAGGGAGCCAGGGGCTTAGAAAGGGCCCTTTCTGCCACGCCAGACCGCTGTCTCTGCCGTGCAGCCAGGTCAGGGCCGGGAGGGGCGAGCGGTGCTCCCTGATGACGCCCGTGGTCAGGATGATGGCAGTGGGGACAAGACGAGAAGCAGAGCTCACAGCCCCCACTTGACCCTCCGGGGGCCCTTTGCTCCTCACCAGATGGCATGGGAGGATTTTGGTCTGTTTGCTTGGTGTTTGGCCTGATAGAGGGAGTTATATTTCCAGGAAAATGTAGAATGTTTGCAGATTGAGCGACAGCATCCTGGATAAACAGCCAACAGAGGGTGAGAAGGTTCCTAAGTATCTCGTTGGACATCTTGTCTATGAGAGCTTCTTTAAAGATCTGAACCTGCATCCAGAAAGGATGTCCTCTTGGGGTGTCTGCATCACCAGTGCAGGAGCAGCAGCTCTATGTGGAAGAGACACCAGCGAGTACAGAGATCCGGCGCTTCAAACCCTTTTTGGAATGAGGCTGAGTATGAATGAAAATCTATAAATAGACAACTAACTAGTTAACTCACTGACCCAGTGTAAATTGAGTTGCCAATAGTAGTAGCTGATAAATCAATGAGTCAAATCAAATGAGGTCAATGCTAAAAGCAGAGGTTTGGGTCAGATGTGTTTGTATTACAATTTTGCTGCACTGCTATTGGTTGTGTGATGTTGATGAAATCACTTAACCTCTCTGAGCCCCAGTGTGAGTGTCTGTGCAATGGCATGAGATGCTCACCTTATGGAGCTGTCAAAGCAGCCAGACAGGAGGTGATCCAAGGCCTCCTGAACTGCCTGGGGCAAATCCAGTCCCTGCTGGCTCCACCCATCTCTTCCCATCTCCCAGGTTCAGCTTAACTGTCACCTCCTCAGAGAGGCCTTCCTGATCACATGGAAACTAGCAGGCCTGCTCCTCCCACTCCTAGCTGCCTTCCATGGCTTCTGGCTTGTTCTCTTCCCAGCTTGTGACAGTCTCTGGGTTTTTTGTTTGTTTTGGGTTCATTTTTATTTGTTGAATGCTGTCTCTGTTTACCAGACGGAGGTCACCAAAGGTAGGTGCTTGATCTCTATTGTTTCGGGACTTGGAATTCTTTGAGGAGCAGGTGGCTGGAGTATTCAGCTGAAGGTCTGCGTAACCAGGGCGAGCTCTGAGCCTTGTTAGTTCTGGGCTTTTCTGTATCTGTGAGACAAGGAGCCACTTTCAAAGGTTGGCGTGCGGAGTGTGGCTTTTACTGAGTACAAGACGTGTGTGACAACAAGTAAGAATCCACAGTGTTGGATAATATCATGAGATGGCTTATGAAATACTCAGTGCCCTGAAGCACAGATAATTTTTATACATTTTCCCTCCACTCACTTCTCTCTCTGAAGCTTGTGCTAATGGTAGACACAAGTTACACAGAATACAAAGTTTGGAATAATGGATGGAACCCTGAAGAATGAGAAAAAGAAAAACAAGGCGTTAAATTTCTCAATTTACAAAACCAATGATTTCATTTAGAACGTCAGTGGAGGGGGCCAGCAGGAGAGCTGACACATTAACATGTAAACTGATTGAACGAGTCAGTCTGGATGGGAAAGTTAGCCTTTGGATTTATTGGTATATCCCATCAAAAAAAGAGCACAAGTCCTTTCCTCTGTCCTTCACAAAATAATCTCCCTTAAAAAGAATCGCTATTTCCTCATCACTAAGAACTATGAAATGTAGTGGGTTGCTCTTTTACCTTGAGTGGCAGGAAGCTCAAAATTAATGTCAGCATTCAGTAATAATATTAACTTGTCCTAAACCAAACCTGGAATGTAAGATTCTCAAGGGCCAGTGGTATCTGGTCCCCATAGAAACCACAAGGGCCGTTGAGTGACTAGATGAGTTAAACTGTTTTCCTCTCAGAGCTCTGGCTTCTCCAGTCCTGAACTCCCCCCCCCCCCCCACCGCCCCACACAATCCGTCATCATTTTTAAAGGCAATGGAGTCTCTGACTTGATCCGGGACTATGGAGTGGATGCTTCGGTTGTCTTGGTACCAGGATGATTTGTGACGTCTTAGGTAGAATTGCTAGTGATGTAATCAACACGTTAAACTTTGTAACCACAGATTTAATTTCTTTGGAACATTTGGGGATGTTCAAATGGTAGCTTGAGTAGTAAGTACGCAGTTTACTGGAGTTGGGAACAGAGGACAGGGGGAGCAGGAGGAGAGAATTTCCCAAAGCCATATGAAAGAAGGATAAAAAACATTGTTTTTTTTTCCTTAGGAAAACAGTTTTCCCCCCTTTAATTGAAATGTTGCTTTAAAGCATTGGCAGGCTTACAGAAGTGAAATGAAAAACAAATCCCACAAAAATCCGCAGTACCATAACAATAATGAATAAAGTAGTATAAAATGCTTTGATTTCAGTAATATCTGCACTAAAGCCGGCACATTCTAAACAGCTTGTCTTTATCTGGGAGGAGGGCCCTTCTGCACTGTGGCTGAAGGGTTATCACAACTTTTCGGTGTTCTTGGTTGTGGTAGGGTAATAAGAACTACTCATAGAGTGGAAAGGGCTTGGGCTCTGAAAGTGGGTGGACCTGGGTTCGAATCCCTCCTCGATATGACCTGGGCCTCTTTGAGTAAGTGACTGTCCTATCTGGGCAAGTGTCCTTGGACCTGCAAAAACCGGGAGAGTGATGCCTCCCTCAGTGGACTGCTGTTCATGTGAAAGGTTGTATGGTGAGAGCCGCTGGTAGGGAGTGTAGGCACTGGACAGACCTTTTGTTTGGGTGAAGGTGAAGATTCTGTCTCTGTATCCAGAACCCACAGTTCTCTACAGAGCTCCCTAATCCAATAGCACAGGGCACGAGGACTCTTTCCTCGTTTCCCTTTTTGTTTTCATGGCTTTTTATTTGATCATAAGATTAATATATATTTAGTGGAGAAAGCTTGGATACTAAAGATGGGTGTTCAGAAGGAAAAAAAATTATCCACAATCCCAATAAAACATTGGTGTGCTTTCTTATGTATATACATACATTATTTCTCTTTGGTCAATTTCTTTATTGCCCAGAAAATATTTTTATTCACTGAAATTTCCACATGTAAAATTTCAATTTCATATTCATTAGAAGATGGTCATATATACTATTTTCCTCTTATAATTTCTTAAGGTACTATTTTTTATTAGTACAAGAGCATAATGTATGTGCATTGTTGAACATTCAGAAAAGGTAAAGATGCAAGAAGAAGAAATGAAAATATCTCTCACGATCTCAATATGCAGAAGTAGTCACTGCTGACTTAGTTGTATATCCTTTTAATTGTTTTTCTCAATATATATTTCAATTTATAAATTTTAAATTTAAAAACTTAAATTAGGAACTTCTGGAGTGATCAGTATTGTAGACTACTTAGTTTTGCTGAATATTGCATTGAGACTATATTTCTATATCATATACAATTTTGCAGTAAATACCTAACAGCTAAATTGATGCTATATTCATGACAGATTCTTTAAAGTGAATTTCTGGAAGTGACTTGTATGCACATTTTTTAGGTCTTCAACCAACTTGTCCTCCAGTACAGTTATATGAATTATATTTCCACTAGTTGTACATAAGAGTATATACTTCTTTGTGCCCTTCTGGTTATTGTACTAGTGATA